>NW_008583404.1:0-18921 GCF_000691845.1 Merops nubicus | reverse complement strand
GGGGAGAAGGAAGGGGAAGGGAAGGGAAGGGAAGGGGAGACTGGAGGAAGAGGGGAAAGAGAAAAGCACTGGAAAACAGACTGACAGTTGGAAAGAGAAGATGGAGGTGGGCGGGAAGGCAGGCAGGCAGGCAGGCAGGAAGGCAGGAAGGCAGGAAGGAAGGAAGGAAGGAAGGAAGGAAGGAAGAAAGGAAGAGCACTATCTCCTTAGAGGTAATACACATTTCAGACACGAGTTTTTCCAGCACTAATGCTCAAATGTAATCTCTGTGGCTGCGCCTGATAACGTTGCAGAGCTTCAACATCCTAAGCACAGCTTGCTTTGAAGTTTATCTGCCAACAACTTTTGCACATTCCACATAGATAAAACAGCTAAAAGAACACAAACTCTTAGATTTAATTCCTGTTGTAAAATTGTGATCAATATGTTGCAGAGTCATGTGTCTACAAAGTTAAAAAGTCACCCTGATATCTAACACTGTTTACACTTTCAACAAAATTAGGTTTAAAACAGACATCTGTCTTTGTATTTCACTTTTTATTTCTGCATAGTAAGAGCCTCTGTGAAATGGTTATTGTCCCCTAGACAACAGCAGTTCACTCAAGCATCTCAGCATTTCAGAAGACCAGTTCCTCAAACGACTACTCTCCCCTTACTTAATCTCAGATGAGAATTCAGGGCATTCCTCTTGATGACTGCAACTTCAAAATTCAATACAAAAGTTTAAACGAACATATTGTAAATCAAATTAAATTCCAAAGTATCATGCAAATAATTCTATTCACGCTTATCAAAGGCATCTGCTGTGCTAAAAGCACGAAACCTTTTTCTTAAAAAATGTAATAATTCACTTACACATGAGAACACTAATACAAACGTGCTTGCCCACAGCTACAAAACTTCTACATGTGCAAATGCTCCCTGTTAGAACTAGGCTATCTATTGCCCATGGATTTACTTGGTGTCATGTATTCTATCATCTACAAAAAGCTCTGTTACACATTTGATTTGCCTTTGGCTTTTAAAGGAACAAACCCCCAGGATCAAACACTGAGATTTCAGTCTCAAACACGTTAGCAGACCCAGCGCTGCCACCACCCAAGGAGATGAATTCACAGCCTTGTGTTTCCCAGAGACGAGCCTGGCGTTTGCTTCAGCTCTCCACGAGAGGGGGCTCCGGGAGCCCCACGACCCGCACCGAAACCCTGACGCTCAGAAGGAAAGACTAAAGAAAAAGCGAAAGCCTGGGGTGCCTGCGGTGGGGATGGCAATGACCTCGGTGCGGCGAGAACACCGCGGCTCGGCTGGCTACGAATGTCAAAGCACACTTGGCCTTTGGTGGCTGGAACAATAGCTCCGAGGGCGACCGCCAGCTGGAACGAGCCCGCGGCTTTGGCTGTGTCAGCAGGCGGGGCCTGGCCAAGGCTGCCGGGGCGCTCGGCGGGTTACGCCGCTCTGGAGGTGAAGTCTGAGCTGGTATTTGTCTGCATTCTAACAACAGCAGCGTTTTCTGAAGGTTTGAAAGGAAAATGCTGAGCCTCAGCAAGAGGAAAATCAGCAAGCGCTCCAGACTGTACCAAAGGACTCCAGTTCATCCAGAAAGGGATTGTTGTCCTGTCTTAGGCAGCAGGCTCGTCAAGGCAGAGCCTTTCCTACAATAAAGTGATATATCAGCTAGAAAAATGACACCAAAATCTCTGTGTAATACTAAAAATCATAAAGAGCTCTAGAATTAGTCTGTGCAGCAGCACAAGCAGCCTGGCAGGAAGATGTGCTGCAAAATGCACTCAGCTGCTGTGGGAAAAGCCCCACAGCTGTAAGTGCTTTCCAAGGAACATATCTACTGGCCAGCACCTCTTCCCACACCTCCAGGGCACGTGGGGAGAGTAAGTTCAGTATTAGCTACACATTTTAAGAGTTATCTTTAGGTCTCTGCATCCCCTCCATGTCTCCTTCCATTCCATCAGCTCAACAGAGGGCAGGATAATCTACTGAAAAAAAAACCCTGGAACACAAGGACAAAAATGGGAGGTACTTAAGGCTGATGTAGGCACCCCTAGACTAGGTTCAGGTTTAGTAATCAATATTACTAAACGTACAGAAACAGGCAGTCAGCACTCTCCACTCCAAAGGTTTCTATAACTTTGAGCTCCTGCTTAAGGATGCTTAACATTCATATCAGGCTCCATGGAACAAAATTCATTGGGTTGCTACTGGTTGTACTGGATTGCTGAAGTCCAAGGTAGAATGGACTTCTGGTCTGTGTTTAAGAGGCAACTCTGTCACTTCCTCAGAGGTGGAGATAATGACCGTGGTTTAGTGATCTCTCTTATACACAACAGGCTGTAAACACACCATCATAAACACTGTGGTGCTAAACAGTACCAGCAGGTAAATGGATTAGACAAATTATGTGCAAATCCAAAAACAGACACAAAAGAGGACATGTAGAGATGCCTGAATCAAGGTGACATTCAGAATAGTTGTTCACAGAAAAGGTTCTGTCACTAGGGATTTACAAATGGAAATCAGGCAGATAACCTAATGGAAAATAATAATTAATACCATAATATTTCCTAACAACAGGCCTCATCTCTTTTGCTCTAACTCTGATAATCTGACCAGCAGCTGAGACAGCAGGAGGCAACATAAAAATGCCCAGCCTGGGTGTAGGTCCTGCATCAATCTAACTGGCAACCATAGCCCATACTGCAACAGGTTGTGACATGTGGGGTCCTTGATAAGACAAGAGGAAATTGCTTCAAGTTGTGTCAGGGGAGGTTTAGTTTGGATATGAGGAACAATTTCTTCCCCAAAAGGGCTGTCTAGGCCTGTCCCAGGCTGTCCAGGGCAGTGGTGGAGTCCCCCATCCCTGGAGGGGTTTCCAAGCCGTGGAGATGTGATGCTGAGGGACATGGGTTAGTGGTGACCTGGCAGTGCTGGGATAATGGTTGGACCCAATGATCTTAAAGGTCTCTTCCAACCAAGCAATTCCATGGTTCTATGACTCCATTCAACAGGCTCCTGCTTGTGCTCTACACACAGTGGAAGACTGTCATAAATTAATTTTCTGGAAAGCTTTGTTCCTTGATGAAAACTAGGCTGCAGCTATTTCATGTTAGCTGTGCAACTACAGATTACAAGCTCCAGGAAAAATCTGCTTAGTCTTGTAACATCACAGGACAAGAATCCATCTAAGGAGGAGAGATATATTATTGCTCTCATATCTTCCTAGCTCTTCTTTCAATTCATATAGGCTGTACCTCAGGTGAATACTGCATCACCACACCTTAACTAGAGATACACCTAGAAGATGTCAGTCTGGAAATTTTGAGCATACTGCTCTTTGCTATGTTTCCACCACCGCTGGGAAAGAGAGTGGAGCTGAATCTCTGTTTTAATTCCACATGAATGCCATCTCAGGGATGAATCTATATCCCTAAGGTAAATTAAAGCAGCTTTTGAGCTGCTCTGCTAAAGACTGTAAAGCTGAGAACTGTTCTGGACTCACACAAGCTTGTTAGAGATCAGTATATTCCAGTTTCATTCACAACACACCATAAAAGCTGAGGAGGGAACAGGACAAAGGGGAAACTCTGGCTACCAAACAAGGGCCAGCATAAAGCCTTTCTCCTGTTTGGAGAGGGATGAGATGAAGCCGAGGATTTCAGCTAGTAATAATGGAAGGCAACACAGCCTAGTCACACAACAATGTGTAATTTCAACAAGGCAAGTATGGCATAAACAGCATCACAGGAGGGCAAACTGTGGAAAAAACTGTGTCTTGCTATTATACATGTGCACAAGAATTTAGGAGTTGATACTTGACTTGGCACTGAATTGTTTCAGGAAGCAATTGACTGAGCTGCTGGCACTGACCAAAACATACAGTAATTAAGTTCCAAATCCTTACAAGGGGACCAAACCAAGGATATGACCAGAGCACACACAGCTTCAAGAAAAGTGATTAAAAAAACCAGAAAGTTAGTTATTAACAGCCTGAAGGAGAGGTTTAGGAAATTAAAGTTAAGGGAATTGATACAGAGACTGTTTGAAAGTGTATTAGGAAGGCAAGAGTATGTGTATATACTCCAAGCCATGAAAAAAAAAGAAACAAAAACCCCAAAAGTAACAAAGCCTGCACAGTTAAACATTAAAGTTCAGTTAAGGTAGGTGTGCTTCCTTTGAAAATGCAACTGCAAATAAAAGAAACTACTAGATCATGAACTCTGGGCAAAAACAAGAAGAAGAAGAGGGCAAGGAGTTACCAAGGGATTTAGGTTATTAATCACTGTACTTTGTTTCTGCTTGTAGACTTGAATAAAAATGCTTCTATTGTGGATAGGTGTCAAAACGCCACTAATTTCAGTAGAAATTAAATCTCCTGTAAAATTTCATACCTAGACTGTTGTCATTAAAATATTACATGTAGGGAACTCTGTGTATGTCTTTGAAAGCAGCGCCGAAGAACACAGATAACACTGTTAGCCTTAAAAGACTCCTGATTAATATAATGTGGGAGAAGGGAAAGCACAGCTTCTGCTGAACTTCAGCTTGTTTACTGAAAATATTAAAGATGCAGCACGTCTGTCTGTGGGTTAACTGTCAGGCTCCACGTGCCTACAGAACAAGATGACATTCCCTGAACAAAGAAGTCTGTAATCTAAAATCAGAGAAATTAGGTGCAAACAAATCGGGTTGGAGCAGAGTACAAAGTATCCAGGAGATACTGTTTAAACAACTTTGCAGTCACAGTGTGAGACACTGTATGCCTCAGGTCAAAGCTCATTTCACAGCTAAAACATGCAGAACAAATGCTTGACTGGGACACCAGGGTAGTCCAGAACCCTTGCTTGCTGGTGCTTTCCTCTCCCTGAACGTCTCTGAAAGAGGGCAGAACTGTAACATAGCAGTGAAAAGAATTATTAAAGTTGGATCATAAAAGGAAAGGTTGCAAAGACACCTTCTAAATCTATTCTCTTTCCAAAAAGCCACAGCAACAGCAGAAGTAGACTAGGCTATGGTGTGAGATATCTTCAGGTGTGCTACCAAAAGGGTAAGGAATAATAAAATCGTGGCGACACCTAACATTGAACAAGAATTTGTGTTCCCTTTGAACAGTCTAATCCCATGCATTAGCCTCATTTCATATAAGACAAAGAATTAATGGTCCATTGACAAAATTAAATTAACAGCAGGAAGTACTGATGCATATGGAAAGATTCAAAACACTAAAGCTAGGGACAGTAAGCTAAGAAGAAAAATACTTGGGAACCATAAAAACTCCAAGTGCTCTTCTTTCTGGTCAAAGAAGACTAAAGGTTAAAAAAAAAAAACCAAAAAAAAACACAAAGAAAGAAGCACACGGGGGCAAGACACAGACATAAACCATCACAGTTAATGCAACCACAACAAAAAAGTCTTTACCTATCCTGAGATTTCTGTTCAGCAATCTGCAGAAGGCTTTGCAAAATCCATCCAGACCCTTTTGATCAGGCCTTGAACGGAAGATCAAAATATCTCCTCTTTTTCCTGCAGAAGCTGCAGCCATGGAACATTACCTTGTCTGTTTTGTAGGAAAATCATTGGCAAAATTGAAGGGTACATGGGAAACTGAGGCTGCTGTAATTTGCAATTTGTAATTATTTTTTCTTCTCGTTTGAAAGCCCAAGCACTGCTTATTTCTTCTGCCAAGCACAGGAGATGAAAACAAAATGTAAATTAATCAAAAATTAACATTTTTGCAACTGTAATAAGAGTGCTAAGAAAAAGTGCTAAAAAAGGCTAAGAGAAGGGATTAAAAAGGCAAAATACTCCTGTTTCTAGATTGCTGGCTTTCAGTATCAACCTAGTCAGTAAGAAAATGAAAAGCTCCACAATTGTCACTGTCAGCTTCATAGGTGCCAAGTTTCTGCCCAAGGAGGCCACGGAGCAAGTCACTGCTCCCTCACACCACGTCTGGCCCCAGCAAACACGCAGGCTGAGATGCCCTGGGGCTGCCCTTACCTGTGCTAACAGGAACAAATATATTATTCCAGCCTTTCTTTTTCCTTCCCTCGAATCTACGAAGGCCAGGAAGGAAAAAGCAAGGATATTGCCTGCTTTGACTCTGGATTCTTGCCAACCTGAGTGGGTGTATGTGTGTGCCTGCCTGTGCTTTTATAGCTCCACAATTAGAAAGATCAAAGCCTGGAAGAACGACTGGCCCTTGATGAATAGTTGATGATATTACAGACTAGCAATGCCATCAAGAAGACAGAAAAGTGCTATGGGTTAAGTATTTACTTCTGGAAGTGTTATTTATATGACTAAGCATTTAATACAAGCATGTCCAATTCCACAAAGTGTTGGCTGCAATCTGTTGTCTTGGATTTAAAACCAGATTGTTTGTATGTAGAAAGATTTAAACCCCTGATTCAATTTTCAACAATAGATTCTCTAATGAAGGCAGAATAAAAAACACTCCTTCCTTGCTAATTTACTAAGTTTTATTAATAACTGATTTGAATCCCACAGTTCTCTGTGTTTCAAAGCTAAGGGTCTCTCTAAAGAGATGAGAATCTGCAGCTGCACATCATATTCTTAAGCCATAATCTTGACTGTTCTCCAGGGAACAGTTGCTCTTCCTTATTACACCCCTCTAAGAAACTCAGGTTTTTGTCTGTCTTGTTGGCTAAGCTTCCACTGAAATAATGAACTTTGTTACACATCTCCAACAGTTTTCTCTTGAATTGCAAGTTTGCAGATTGCATAAAATGGTGTTATATTTTTCTCCTCTCGCATAGTTCCATAAAATCTCCAAATTTTTTTAAACTTCAAGTGTTGCCCATGCCAGTTCATACTTGGTTTACTGGTGGCACAGTGAGAAGGCAGGAATGACCAGTGAGACCATTTCACTGGCAACAGTGTGGTCTACAGACTAGGACATCAGATAACCCTGTGGCTAAATTGCTGAACTGGAATTTACAACCTAAACTGGATTATTTTGGTACTACAGTGTCTGAAAGCCTTATGAGAATTCAAGAATCTAGGAATCATGAGTCAGTTCTGAAAATGGCATCATGTGTGACCACAGTCAAACAATTTAATCCCTTTGAACCTATTTTGTACCAGTTTGTTGGCAATAGCAGAGCTTGTCTCTCTTGCACTTGTGTTTTAAGGGTTATATTATTTGTGCTTGTGGAGCACTCAGGCATGACAGCAAATACTTGTGGAAGTCTTCAAAGATTTTCAGCTCTTAGATACGTACAGGTTTCATCTGTTACCTTTTAGGAACCATGCGTGGTTCCATGTACAGATAACACAAAGTTTGGGGGTTACAATCAGAAGGCTATTAGCTCTCCTAGAGTATTCACTCATATACTGGGTCCAACCTAGGAACTGGTCCTGACTCTAGCATGCAGTGTGGAAAATGACAAAGCCAGAAATCTCCTTTCCCAGCTTCTTCCCCAAGTGACAGGTCTTAGACAGAAAAACAGACCTAGTGATTAGGGCAAAGTACCAAGGAAAAAGACACAGGAAAGCCAAGGCACCAGGAAACTGAAGCAGAGTATGAGCAGAGTGCCATCAATGATCACAGCAGAAATTCGGAAATCATGTACAACTGAAGCAAACCACATCAAGGGCACAGAGCCAATAAAAATGGCAGGGAGGAGACTTGAGTAGCCATCTTGTGCTCAAACCTGGGTTTCAATTCTCTTCAGAAGTCCCATCCTCTAAGTGACTACACAAGCTCTTCTCTGATAGAAGATAGAAAACATAAGTAGCCATCTTGTTAGAGCTGGGAATGGGGTTTGCAATAGGGGATGTCACAACAGCAGCCTCGACACTGTGAGTACAAAATCTGTCAACAAGACACTTGTGCAAGAAAGCAGAGTAAGGAGAAGGCAGAGCTGCAATTCTGCTCCAAGAGTGGAGAAGATTCACATCCTTTTCAAAAGTATCAAAGGCTATATTTCCTCCTCTGCTCCACCCTATCAGGTTGGACGGGACTCTGAGCAGCCTGCTCTAGTTGCAGATGTCCCTGCTCCTTGCAGGGGGGTTGGACTAGATGACCTTTAAAGGTCTCTTCCAACCCAAACCATTCTATGATTCTATGAACTTCTGTCCACCTGTAACATTTCTCCTTGGAGGAGTTTTTCCTTTTCCACTCAGTCATTTGTACTTTGGACCATTCACTTTGTAAAAGAGTTCTGAAATACTCCCTCCTGGTAGAAGTTACAAATCACAGACTGCCGCAACTGCCACCTCAGAAGAGTTTTAGATGCCTACAAGCCACGAAGCTTCTCCACACACAACCGGCTGTAAGACAACCTTAAAAGAGAGATCACAGAATAAAAAAGCTTCAGTACTAGCTGTTAACGCCACTCTTCTTTGACCTGGTGTCTGGCAGCTTGTATGTCTTCCACAACCCAATAAATAAGTTGCAGCTCTTGCACAGAAGGCAAATCGCGTTGGCTGCATTGAAGATGTGTACAGCTCTTCCACAGAGCTCAGCTGAGCACTTCTGAGGCGCTAGCCAAGCTAAAAGCATGTCTGTGCTTTTAGCACCTCAGCCCATTTTTGCACCTTCTTTCATGAATCCACAACACAAAGCACATAGATGTAGTCCCTGAAAAAGTCCAGCTCTATGTGACTGAGCAAAACAAGGGCAAACCCAAACTCATATTGACAAATTGCCTAGAAACCATACTGCTGAGACTGCCTGTGCCTACTTAGGTCAAATTAACCTTCAACCACAATAAAAATATAATATTGGAAGTGCTTAGCAACTAGCAATCTCTAGAGTCATAGGCTATTCATGTGGGCTTTTGCAATAATGGTAATTTTGGTTTTATCTTGTTGCTGCTTTTCTGTTTCCCAGTATACTGGGAGGGGATGGAGACCTCCCAGCTTTGTACCACTACCAAAAAAAAAAACCCAAACAGAACCCACATCAATTAAAGGACCAATTTTGCCCATGGAGTGCTGTGTTAATCTAAGTGTTATTGTTATTTTCATAAATGTCACCTACATAATGTGTAAAAAATTGTTTCTGTATAAATCTTTTCAGATTTGGAAAAGAAAAGAAAACATCTGCTTAGATATTGGCCTGATTTTCTTATGTTTTTCCACAATTCTGTCCTCAAAAATTAGATAATGTCCAATGGGTATATCTACTTTATTATTAATCTGTTATTCATAACCTGCCAAGAATATAACTATTACATGAATGTCATCATTTTTTTATAAGAGTCACTGTTTTAATCATGGCTCACAGTATTCATCTGCAAGGATTCCAAAATTTAGCAAACCATCCAAGCCTTTGTATAACAAGTTAATTTTCCACCAGAATACTTGGATAATTTCTGAGCAGAGTTCCAGACCTCAGCGTGAAGCTAGGGAAACCCTTATGGAATCTGTTCTTTTTGCCTCCTGTTGAATTTGTGACTGCCTAACCAAGACATTCTCCATTCATAGGTCTTGTGCTGATGAAGTGAGCAGAATGAATTCTATTTTTTTTTTATTTCACAAGCAGGTAATCAATGCACTCACCTAAGCCATTGGCAAAAATCCAGATACCAGAACTGAGCTCACATATTAGAAACTGCTGTCTTTACAAATTAAATCCTGGCTGCCATTCACACCTATACTGTCCCACTGCAGTTCCTAAGTCTTTGTGTAAAGAGAGAGAGACACTTGCATGCACACTATCTCCCAGGCTTTCCATTACAGTTACAAATACTCTGGTTCATTTAGTTAACCTAAATAATTTGCTAAGAAACTAAGTAAAACAGACAGCAAGATGAAATAATATTGGCAAAGAATATTAGAAGTTGGCAAAGAACAGACTTCCTTATGGAAAACATGACACCTCCTCTCAAGAAATGCCAGAAAGGGGATGCACAGTGAGCAGGTCTCTGATTTCAGAGCCAGGCACAGAGAAACCCACACACCAAAGACCGTAAAGACCTGAGTAGATAAGCCTAATGTCAACAGCCTAACCTGAAGCCCTAGAGCCGTGACTCTGTTTGATGAGCTCCTTAGGCAGGCACCATTTCATGTGAAGAAAGAAAATCTTCATGGTTTAAACCAGATCAAATACAGGGTTTACGTTTTATTTAACTCCATTGCAGTGGGTATTTCAGTAACTCTGATGGCATTCAGAGTCCACAGAATGAACCAGTCTGCTCTTCATGACACCACAGAAAGGAAAGTCTTTTTTTCTTGTGCAGAGCTGATTCTGGTCCTTCGGGCAACTGCATTTCCATCTGTTCTACTCAAAAACTGTAGGACAGACAATAATACAGTTTTTAATCTTCCAGCACATCTTCAAAACATTTTTAAAACTATTTTCTGCCAATCCTCTTCTACTGAGACCTTTCACATGGTTCACAGCTAGTATAATCCTACATTTTAAAGAGGATGGATTACAGAGAATTATCCTCCTGGTTATACTACAAATAGTGAAAGGAACCTTTTTATTTTCTCAGATACGATTTTATTTCAGAGCAGCAGCCTGGAAACAACTGTTCCTTTATGCTCAGATTGTGCCTTTGGTCACATCACCACTTGAGTACCTAAAAGGAAGAGACACCTTTAAGGTATAATTTCCCCCATTATTTCACCTGTTTCCCTTTCCTTCAGAAACAGTGAAAAAAAAATATTTTTTAAAATTTTATTTTATTTTATTTTATTTTTACATAAAACAGCACTGATACCATCATATGTTCACTTTCTCATGCTGTCTTTCCTGTCTTTTTTGGCTGTTAAGTTGATTCAGCCTGGCCCTACAGTATGATGTGTTTGTACAGAGACCAGGTACAACGGGACTCCATTTTTAGCTGTCCCTATTTTAACTTTAATAACAACAAAAATAAAT
Source organism: Merops nubicus (assembly GCF_000691845.1). Taxonomy (NCBI): domain Eukaryota; kingdom Metazoa; phylum Chordata; class Aves; order Coraciiformes; family Meropidae; genus Merops; species Merops nubicus. The sequence continues at coordinate 8,060 of NW_008583404.1, read as the reverse complement.
AGTAGTAATTTGCTATTCCTGTCCCACTCTATCCCCCTGTTAACATCAAAAGTAAGGGAGAGAGTCAAGAGTTTCATTAGATCTTAAATTTGTTCCTCCTCCTTCTCCAACCCATACTCTTGGCATGAAGGAGAGGAATAGAGATGCCAAATAATTCCTCTCTTTCTTACACCTAACTCAGGCTCAGGTAAATCACATTGGTAAGTACGGATTTTTCTGCTCTGTGGAAATGTGCACAATCTAATCTTTGGCACTTTGTTCTATTGGCTGGCAAGGAACAGTCTCTCAGTGTGAAGACCATGACAAAATACCTAGCACAAGCAGTGGCCAAAGTAACTTTGGCCAAAAGGCAAAGTAATTCTGTTTATATGGAGTAGAAATACTTGGCAAGAAAGATTTCTGGAGAAGGTTGCACACATGTCTCCTTCCAGTTTCTGTCCAAAGGGTAGGAACTGACTTCATGCTCATGTTTTCAGTGAACAGACTGAGGAGTGTTGTACTGATACTTCCAGCCCTCTGCTTTGCCTTTAGTTAGAAAGAGGTGTTGTAGCACTCACCTTTGACAACTAGTTATTGTTTTGTCCTGCTTGCCTGGTTGATTGCAAGCACAGATTTTTCAGTGAAAATGATAGCACTGGCATATTACTGTCAACATTCTGGTTTCTTCAGTCAGTGAAGGTGGGAAACATATCTTCACTGAACTTCATATAATAAGAAAAATAGCAAAGAACTCAGTCTCCAAGCCACATGAACAATGCTTTTTGACAGTGTGAACTATTTCAAGAAGCTATTCTACAGGTTATGTAAGCTTAGTAGTCTAACCCATCTCACCATGAACCTATATAACCTAACCGTGTATAAATACTCCAGCTGTCTAGTAAAAAATAAATAGATTTTTGCACTAAGATATATAAGATATTACCCAACTAATACAGGATATTGCTTAACTTCTATAAAAGCAGTTATGGTATCAAAGGTGAAGGAAGTAACTGAAGAGTGCTCTTCCAAACTTTGAAAAATAACACTCTGTTTTAAAGTCATCCTTCAAAATCATTACACTGATAATCTGAAGCTGTTCCATGACTGTTTGGTCCAATGTAATAAAATAAAGCCTTACGGTCTTCAGTCCTGAGAAACCAGACTGCTGCTCCAGCCAACAAACAGACTTAAATTGTCATCTCAGATAGATCTCTTCAAACTCACAAGCTGGTTTCTGTAGAACTGCTTGGGTTTTATAACAGTGCAATGGAGTATATAAGCTGGGTCTAGTTGTTGTGTTGTACCCACTCAAACCAAGCACTTAGGTTTTCATACAACCGTTTAACTCCTTGACTTGTCATCCTCCCACAAAGGGAGGAGAATTTTAAATCCTTATTTGCTTCCTAAATAACTTTTAGCTTTGGAAAACATCCTGCCAGATTTGCTTTACTGGCAGAAGATCCAAATTTCTGTACTTTGTGTTCAACATATTCCTACGCATGGATTTGTACACAAAGAACCACCAGCTTATTTTGTATTTAGTACAGGACAAAAGCATAAACTACATCAGACTGTTTGTATGCAGCCAAAACAGGCATCACTGCTTGTGTTCAGTACTGACCAATCCAGTGAAAATTAAGCCAGACGTGTTCAGAATGTGGTGATTTCCAATAACTATAAAGCAATGCTAATGTTAAAAGTTAAGAAAATAAGATTTCTTGGTGCCTTAATCAAAAACATTGTTCTCCACAGAAAAAAAAAAAATATCAGATAGGGCAATCCCTGGAACAGAAACAGTAAATCTTCCTTTCTGGAGTCTCAGGTGTACTACTTCACAAACATTTACAGCAGTCACAAGCACCCATTTTATTGCACTTCAAGTATAATATTTGATTTGGACAATTTGAGACAGATTTAATACAGCAGCTCTTTGTGCATATAGCAGAAGGAAACGAAGTTCATCTGTGGAACAAACTGCTCTGCACTTTCTTGCAACATGGAGCAGGAGATGATGAAGTGGTTCAGCCAATACTCCTGTGGACAGCTGATCTTGGATATGACAAGCTATGCTGTCATTTTCTGCCAGAAGAATTAAACTGCATAAGGATTTGCTTGCAAAATTAAATGTTCACACTGTATTTAAAGTGTATTATGAGTCCATTTTCTTCTGCTATAGAGCTTTTGCATCAGTGATTATTTCTTGGAGATCAGACTCTAGCTGAAAGCTGCTCAGATGCAAGAGACCAGGCAACACTGGCTGCTCACCTCCAGGTGATATTCTTCAACTGTGCCAGAATTCTGTTTGTACAGCTGCCACGCTGCTTTTAAAACAGGTGACGAATGAAGTCCCTTCATGACTGATTAAGGTTATTGTTTTTCATCTCTGGGTCAAGTATATATTCCTCTGGACTGATTTGGAGTAGAGAATACTGGAGTTTCTGCAAATTATCAAGACTGTTCTTATATACCATCAAGACTGTTTCCAAAGTGGTTCTTAAGGAACAAGGAGACAGGAGACCCTGATAGACTCCCAAGAGAAGTTCTTGACATAGTTCATGCCAATATTTCTTGATCACCACATGCTGGATCAACCTTGAGGAAAAGCACTAAGCAGAGCTGTTTCATAATGAATAAGCCACTTCCTGCCTCAGTATCCAGAAGGTCTTACTGTCCATGTAAATCATGTTGTATATATTATGCCAGGTAACCAGGATGCAGAGAAGATGCCTCCACCTGCAAAGCCCCTGTAAGTGACTTCATATATGGGGGTTTTGACAGACCAGTCCAAAAATAGTAAACAGCAGGGACCAAAATCTGACCCACAACTCTTAAAAAAGTACCTGGACAACCCTAAGAATTAGATCGATGGTGTAACTCCACAAGTGTTTTACACTTTCCCTTGTAGTAGCTGCCCTAATACTTTTTATATCCTCTCCTATAAAGTGGTTCTATTCCTGGAGCCTGGCACTCATGAATATAATGCTACAATAACTAACTTACTAGTACTGAACAACACACAGAAATAGGAAAAAAGTTCCAGGCTCATGGGGGATTACAATAGATAAATAAGGTAAAAATAACTCAAAGAACTCTGAAAAAAATCTTGAATTTCTTTAAAACCAAGAGTGCACTTACAAATTAAATATGCAAAGCTGAAGTCACCAATCATCAAGGCTGATATCTGTTAAAACTAGTGTTGCAGCACAGAGGTTGAGGGATACCTCAAGCCAGTCCTTAAGAAGTGTAAGCAACAATGAAGGACTGCTGGAGGGTGAGAGAAATAGGTCCCAGGGTTTGGGGTTGCCTAGGAGCCCAAACTGACACCCCATGAACAGCTGAATTTTTTCAAACTCCATTATCACTGTGCTTGTGTTTCACAATTTTTTACGTCACTGAGACACTAGAGAACGCACCCAAGAATATCACATACTCTTCAATGAAATTTCAGGTATGTAAAACTATTTCATGAACAAATTGCTCTACACTTATTCCAGATTTCCCTAAATTGTTATTATTCACCATGGGAATATTTCCAGTGGCTAGTTCTCCCCATCTATAGCTATTAGTCAAGGTGACACAGGAAGTGTTGAAACGGCAGATCTTGTTAGAACACTAATATTATTAAGACAGAAGTTAATGATTCTGCACGTTAACTTTATGACCAATTAATCATACAGTGTGATGAGTGCTGGAGGCATTCTATTCCAGATGCATATCCTAATTTACCTGCACTAAAGCACACCTTAGCGAGACAGCTTTGTGGCTGAAACATAAAACAACAAAATGCTAAGCTAAAAGAAATTACCTTTTGAACTCCTAGGATTTCAGGCTATGAAATTAAATCTTTTGCATTTAGGGAGTGTTATACAATTCAGCATCACTCTTACCTCCATAGGAAAGGCCTTAAAATTGACTGTGTGTTCAGAACCACGCTGGTTTTCTCTCCCCCAGTGAAATCGGACATCGTGTAGTTCAAACTCGTGTCCTCGAGGTAACGGTCCCCCTATTAACACTGGAAAGAAGGCAAATGGTAAGGAACTGGGCTTTCAAACCAGACAAGTCACTCAATATATTATTCAAATACAATGGGGAGATTGTTGTGAGATTCTTTACCATCAGCAGAGCTAGAGAGGAGAAGAGTGAAGTTGACCGACTTGACACCTTCACTTGTGAAGTGCAGTGCAGGGACAGAACGTGAATTTGGGCACTGAAACTGCTGTCACCCTGCACTCTTTGTATTATGAGGCAGGACAGCTGGTCGTAACCCAAAATAAAAGCACCATACAGTCATCAGTCACAAGACTGAATACGTTTATTGCTCTTATCAAGACATTAGCTGTGTGCCCTAAACAGACGGCAAAGGTTCTGAACTGAACTGGTAACTACCTCCAACTTGTCCAAATGTTCAATCTCCATCAGCTATATTTGGTCTGAGTCACAGAAAGTGACAGAAAACTTTTGACTTGCCAATATTTTGGTATGTAAAGGTGTTTGTTCAGTCATACACCACCTGTCATGCTTCTCAGGTACAGAATGCCTCCAGATCCAAACAGAATCAAATCTACACACAGGAGTGACGATTTTACTCCGGTTACTTCAAAACACTTCTAGGCAGCCATGGATCTTTCTTTACTACATTTTTTTAAACATCCAGAATACTTTCAAAGCATCTGTCCATAGCTGCAACACACACAAGAAAAACTATATAGCGGCTCAATACTTTTGCATTAATAGATACTTCCACAATAAGAAGTAAACAGAAGTAATTGTACCTTGTGAGGCCCATTCTATTTTGGAATTAATCAACGGAAACATTTTGCCCAGGGATTTCTGAATCTGCTTCTAATCAAATATTAATCCACCATCTGTAGGTAACTTCCCACTGAATTCACTGAACATTCGCTTCTAGGCAGGGATGGCTTTTACTTCAAGGCATTCACAGTCTTCCCCAGAATCCATTAAATTCTAGTTTACATTTCACAGACTTTGAATGAATGTTTTACAGTCTCTGGTAACTGGTAAAGATTATTTAGTTGCATAACCTCAGCTTTAGGGAGTTAAGGTCCTGTAATTCAAAGTTATTTTGACACAGCTAAACAGCCTTAGTTTGGAACACAAGACATAGTATAATACTAAAACATAATTTAGCAATTGAATCTCATTGACACTGTACAAACATAGAAACAAAAGTTCAGAACTACAAAAAACCTGAAAGAAAACTGATTAGTTATGGTTTTCAAAAGCAATTACAAGGGAGAAAAAAGTAAAATATTCCAATGAATCCTCCTTTTATAATTCTTCATAATAATCTAACAGCCATTAAGGTTTCTAAAATGAAATGTCTTAAAAGTAGAGATTCAGATTTGCTTCTTAAACTTCCTTTATCTATCTATAGCTACATCATGTAGGAAACATCTACAAATCTGCTGAACACTGCAGGAGACAATCAGTTTAAGTATTTAAGGAAATCTGGACAGTTAAAAAGAAGCATGATACTCAATTAGTGCCGTTTTCTAGGAAAATGGAGCATTTTCTCTGTTTTAAAATATTGCTCCTGGAGGAAGTGTAACTAGAACAAATGTTCTGTGTATGATGTGGTTATGGATCTCCACGAGCTTCAAAGAGTTTATTTCTGAGGCTTAAGTTATAACACTGATCCCATAATAAAAGTATTTTGATGCATGATGTGTGTTTATCTTTCCTTTGCTTTTCACCAAATCTTGACCCTTGTCAGCGCATGAAACACATTTAACTCCGCTCTGCCTTTCAGCAAGTTTTGATCCCAGAAATGATTCTGAAACCATCCCACACTGTGCAATCCACTGCTGGCTTAAGAGAAGTCTCTCTGTTGGTTGGATATCCTCTAAAGCATTTTTCAATACACAATTCCATTCCACAGCTGGTCGTGCTTCTCCCACCTAACGCATAACACATGTAAGATCATCAGACTCAAAACAGCCTGTGAAAGTGTTTGCAATTAAATAATGGCAAGGATTTGGGAATTCCAGCTGGACAGCATGTCCTGAATTAAAGGATAAAATCAATCACCAGTAACAACAAATTGATTTTTAATATGAATCTTAATCAGTTTACTTTTTTTCCACAAAGAAGTTTTTCTTTGACTCTTACTGTTACAGTAGATGAGGATCTCTTGCACATTAAGTAGACCAAGTTTTAAAAGCATTTAGTGCTCAACAGTTCCCATTAAAATAATCTGGCTAAATGGATTTGTCATCAGAGATCCCCTGTGAGGAAAAGAAGCTGCAGGAGTTTCCGCAGTCCCTGAAAACTGGCCAGAATACTAGGTCAAACTCAGCTTATTAACTCTTTTCTCCTCTTGGAAGGGAAAACAAACATTGTCTTTCCCCAGCCCCGAGAAATGGAACATTATCCCCAGTTCACAACTGGAGAATGGGAAATTATGTAACATGAAATCTAAAGACAAGCTGAAACTAAACCAAGATTTCCCAAATCATAATCCCATACCTCAGTCGTAAACTTTTATTCTATCTCACATTTTCATATAATTCAAGACTCATCAGTCTGACATCCCACTGTGCTCAAGTTTAAAAGGAATTCCTTCCTTCTCCCATGTCTCGTCGTTTTGCACGTGCATTTAGGCCTGTTGGTCCCATCTTATTAATTATTGCTACTAAATTACAAACTGCCCAGGGGAACGGTAGGGTTGAAGGAGCTGCATTTTGGCATGGCAGTGATGATGTGGGCTGCAGTCACTCTCACTTCCTCCACGGGAGGATTCAAGAACTTTCCTGATCCTGCAGAGAGAACCTTACTCCTTGGGAAGAGCTTTGCTTCTGATTCAGGCAGTAAAACTGACTGGAAGTACAAAATTACTATTCTTCTGCAAATCTGCAAAATTCTGCGGAAAGAAATGTTCTGTTTTGCAATCATACATGGAATTTATCATGGAAAGGAAATTATGGAAAGGAAAGCAGTATTATTAAAATAACAAACCCTTCCTTTTTAAAAAATTCAGCGTAAAACCGACTCCCTCACTCCCAGCACAGCAGAAGCTCCCAGGATCCCAGAAGGAAACAGAAGTTGGAATGTCTTGTGGTTTGACAATGTTTGGCTGTTAAAATGCCCCCAAAGGCTGTTACTAGATAAGGCTGGTTAGAATAACTTGGATGCTCTTCCAAACACATGGTAAGAACTACCACGGTGCTGAAACCACAATGGACTTCTTTCTCCCCTACTTTCTTGACAGTTTTCTCCTCCTATGGGATAGTTTGCCCAAATAAAAGGTCTGAATCAAATACTGTGATTTCACTTAAGTTGGAATTCTTTATTATTTGCTTCTAATTCTTATTTTATGAATGACATAAAAAAAAAAAAAAAAAAAAAACTTTTAGAAATGAGGACTGCTTCACTATCTGCTCTCCATCAGTATTGTAAGCATGTATAACTGGGTACCTGTCTTAAACTTCTGTAGTCAGTACTCAGAACCCACTCAAATGAATGGAAAAACCTCTCCTCACTTACATGGTCTTTGGGCACAGGACAAATTTGGCCAGCTGTACAAACCAGTTTGGCATCACACTGTCTTACCAATAACCCGGACTGCTTCTGAACGCAGCCAGCTGTTCATGTCAGGGAATTAGGTGACACCACAAGAGGAGACTCTGGACATGCACTGAAGCAATCTGCCTGACCAACCAGTTTGGCATCGGGACACGCATCTCCCACGGCAAAGCTTGCTCCTTGTCCTAGTGAAGTCAACAGCAACACTCCTACCCCCGTCCCTTTGCTCCAGGATACACGTCCCGCAAATCTTTAGGCATCACAAGCTTTAGAGAAGGAAGCAAAGGCCGCGTTTCAGCTCTACCTGATTTTGACTTCAGGGCAATCTGAATCGAATGCCCGTCGTTGATCACCTCACAGTCGCGACACACCACGTAGTTCGGTGACAGACGCACTTCCAGGAGCGAGGGGTCGTATTTCGCTTCTCTGGAGTTCAGGTTAATGGGCGACTGGTACTCGCCGTTCGCGTCGGGAAAGATCAGCCCCCACTCCACGCCTGCGGCACAAGGGAAACCCGTCACGGGGAGACACGGCGGCTC
>NW_008583403.1:0-334 GCF_000691845.1 Merops nubicus | reverse complement strand
GCTGGCCTCCACACATTCATCTTCCTCATCCTCCTCACCGTCTTCACTCTCCTCCTCCTCATCTTCATCATCACCATTCTCATCCTCGCCACAGTTGTCATCATCATCCTCTTCTTCTGCTTCCTTCCCCTGTTTCTCATCCTCCTCCTTCTGCTCCTCCTCATCATCCTCAAACATCATGTCCTCCTCCTTCATATATTCCTCCTCCTCATTCTCCTCCTCCTCCACCTCCTCTTCCTTAGGGCTCTGTTTCAGCTCTTCACATTTGTTCTCTGAGGGGTTCTTCTCCTCTGGGGACGTGTTCAGGGGCTTCTGGGGCTCCATTCTAGCCGTG
>NW_008583402.1:10752-20433 GCF_000691845.1 Merops nubicus | reverse complement strand
CATCAGTTGCTCGCCCCTCATCTAGTAGTGCTCACAGAAAAAGAAAAACAAAAGAGAATGAAATGTGGGACTCCTTGGTTGCCACAGAGAAACAATAATAAACCCAACTGTTTGAACAATTATTTTCAGTTCAAAAACAAGTTCAGTTCTTACAGCTTTAGAAAATCTTTGGAAATTGGGGGAAAAAAAAAAAAAATCCCAAACAGTATATAGGGCTTCAAAGGGTAAATCAGGTGAATCCTGGCAATTGTTATGGGAAATCACTGAAGACTGAGCTAGAAATAGTGAATCAGATATGCAGAAAATGTAAGAACTTTCTTAGTCAAATACATTAATCAAGAGGTAAAATGAACAAGATAACAAATTAATTTGCTGGTGCTCTTCATTTCAGAGAAACAAACAATGTGATATTAACACTTCATTGATGCATCCTGCATCCTTGATCATTGCAGGGCTATGTTGTACCAGTATAGATTTGGTTACAGTGGATTTCTAGTAAATAAAAGGTATTTATGCCCTCTCACAGCACAGATTCCTGAAGCATCACTGAAAGCTATTGTGGAAAGTAAAATCCATATATATTGGGTCCATATGCTTCTCATGGGCTTAGAATTAAATTTTGGAAAAGATCAAGTAGGCACTGAAGTTTGTCAGGATGAATGCAAAAGATGGTTTGTGTAGGAGGCCTTAGACACAGATGTCAACAGACACTTCTGATCATTTTTAGATGCAGCATTCTGTCTCTGGGACTGATGAGGTATTTTCCTTCTTATTTTTACTTCTCTTTCCAGTTTTCAAATCCAGCTAATCCTTCGTCATCTCTGATAAAGAGATTAGAGTATTTTAAAAGAATTAAACATCCAAAACATTAGATATGTGTATTTGGTTCACTTGTGTTGTATATTTTTCTGTATGCCTCATTAGACGGTGTTGTTCAAAAAGGTAAATACTTCAATTGTTGGTGAAGCCAAGAATTCATTCTTATTTTACTTAATTTTTAACAGTGTAACCAAAATAAAACAAACAACTATTACTGTTAGTCAAGTGTCCCAAGTTTGGCTAGCATAGGGTTAATGTTCACTGACTGCGCGGAGGGGACATAGCCAGGCTACACAACCGAACCAGGCAGTGAGACATATGATACCCTACTGATGCCATGCCTGCTGTATAGGGGGAGGGCTGACCCGGGGAGGTGACAATAGTTTCAGCATGTGGCTTCAGCTTGTGGCCAGAACAGGGAAAGCATGTCTCGCGTACTGCTAGAGCTTTGGATCTTATGTCATTCACTTTATATGTTATTTCTTTAGTGTTATTGTTATTACTGTTGTTTCTTCTTTATTTGTGTTGTTCTATTAAACTGTCCATATCTCAGCCCATGGGGTTTCTCCTTTTCTCCTGATTCTCCTTCCCATCCCACAGGAGTGTGCAATGAACAATGATACTAGATTAGGTTTCTCAGAGCCCCATCCTCGAATCTGGCCTTGGAATGTTTCTAGGGATGGGGATATCATCTCTCTGGGCAACCTGTCCCAGTGTTTTAGCACCCTCATTATAAAAAAGTTAATAAAAAAATTCTTTCTTTTATCTAGTCTAAACCATCCCTCTTCTAATTTAAAAATATTACCCCTTGTCCTGCCGCAACAGACCCTGCTAAAAAAGATTTGCCTCATCTTTCTTAATAAGCCCCCTTTAAGTATTAAAAGGCCACAATAAGATCTCCTTGGAGACTTCTCTTCTCCAGACTGGACCACCACAACTCTTAGTCTTTTTTCATAGGAGAGGTGTTCCAGCTCTCTGATCGTTTTTGTGGCCTTCTTCACTGAAACACCATGTTATATATAGGGTTTTTTTTTTTTTTAATCTTTAGCATGTTTTGCATGTGTTAGGTATATGTTGTTTTTCTTTTTTGTTAAACCTAAAACCAGTTTTGTCCAGCTCCTGTATTTGTTACTATCAATATATGACCACTCGTGACTAGCAATAAATTTACTACAAATGATTCAGAGAAAATATGCTGACTTATCATATTATATTACATACACACCATCACCTGATTTAGTAGAAAGCATAATGAAGACTTAGAACACATTAGCTAGGAAATAAAATTGAAGCCTCTAATATAGAAAAAGTAAACTAAAAAAAAATCTAAATGGAATAGCTTGTTATAAAGATTGAACAGTCTCAACAACATAGAATCAATCTGTTCATCAGTTACTTTTGAGCAGAATGAGTAGGGGAGTTCTGCGCAGGGGGCTGTTACATTTCACATGCAGCTTCTTAAACTATCAGATGGCAGTTATGGTTCCTAAAAATAAAGTATTAAAAATACAAGCCTCAGAAAAGAATTATTTTTAAATTCATTCTTTTTCTTGATTTTTTTAAATATGTATTATATCCTTTGTGCAAGATCACTAATAGAAATATTAAACTAAATTGGTCCCCAAAAAATCCTTGAGGGATACAATCTTATTCTTTGTTTTAGATCTCAAATTTTTGTGATTAGACAGCAAGAAAAGCATATAATATATACCGTTCAGTCAGTTATGCAACTTTTTTTTTTTTTTTTTTTTTTTCCTTTGGCAGGCTATATTTCTTTAACAGCATTTTAAATTCTTTCCTATTACTTCAGATTGTTTTTCTTTTCAGTGAACTAACACACATCTTTGCTCTTATTTCTGAAACAGTTAACTAAGATTTCTGTGGCTATGCTAGTTCTGCATGAAAGGTTGTATTCAAGGGAGAAATAGTCTCTCGGTTCTAATTTCCTCTAATCTCAAGAAATGCTAAAAAATATATCAGCATCATGTGTTTTGTAAATCTGTCTTCAAGCGTGTCATTCCATAAACCAAGTTCCTGATATGTAAACATACTCAGCAAATGAACATCTGTCATGTTTACCATCTGTGCTAAACCCATCAATATCTGTCTTTTAAGAAATTCATCTCCTCTAAAGCAATGTTACCAGGGCAGAATGTTCCTTCCCTGAAATATTTATCTGGGAAGAAATAGATAATATTTCTACAGGGGATGTTTTTGTTTTGTTGTTGTTTTTGGTTGGTTTGTTTGTTTGTTTTTTCGGGGCAGGGGAAAGGTGGTTTGGTTCAGTGTTTTTTTAGAACTGACTCATGCATTCAGCCCATGAAGCAGAATATTACTGTCTTGTGGGTGGGGAATCGATTTTTTAACTTTTTTTCTTTACCACATGACTTACTCTCATCAAGTAATTTGCTTTGTTAAATTCTACACATCAAAGGATGCTGTTTGCTGAATGGTGGTATGTAGAATAACTTCCTTTGCTGTCACCAAAATTAAGTGCAGCACTTCCCCTTGGTGCTTTTCATGGGTAATGTGGTAATAGTTACATGGACTAGCATGCATATTGAGGAAAATGGTTGTGACAGTGGAGAAATTGTTCTAAGACTTTTCACACCGTAGTGAAAAAATGTGCAAGGATTTAGAATAGGAAAGTCATGCCTCTAATGATCTAATGGACACTCATTTCACAAAAGAAGCAGCAAATGTTTGTGGTAACAAGCTTGCTAGGAGGTAATGGAGAAGAAAGAACTGACCAAAATGGTGGGTAAATACCTAGATTACATCATGTATTAAATGGAGCAGGAACAGAAGTCTATCAAGGGAGTACACAAAATGGCTCCCATAAAAAACAGTCTGTAAAATAATTATCTCTGAAACCTTTGCTAGCTTTTTGTGAAATCAAAACAAAGAAAATATGTAGCTAGAAAATGCTACTGACTTATTTCTAAAGTAATACTATGATTTTGTAAGACTGTTGCCTAAGAAACAAATAATCTGTCTTTAATAAAATTCATTTCGCTATAGTAAATTTTGTTTTATTCTTTGAGGGTTTAATTGGGTGGGGGTTTTTGTTCATTTGTTTCTTTTTTCTTTTGGGATTGGTGGCAAGGAGTCATTGTGATAGAAGAGAGGCTGAAGAGATGAGGGATGATGGTGTTTGGATAGCTTTCTAAATAAAATACAACCCTCCTTTGATAGAAAAGCCATCAGTTCCCTAGTTAAAGGACATCCACAAAAATCCAGCCATTGCTCCCACAAAAGAGCTATCCTTGTAGATGGGTCCATCCATCAGCTTTCTTGAGAAAGGCCATTCAAAATATTAATCCTTTTTTTCACCTAAATGCACCAACAGAAAAATTCCGCTACCACAGTTTTTTGAAAACTGATCCATCAATCAATCTTATTCATGATCACTATTTTCTTTACTCACTTCTCAATGTTATTTCTCCGTTGTCAGCACTTTTCTAGAAGACAGGATACTGAATAGCTGAACAAGTTACCATATAGAGATGAAACAGAAAAGAAGAATTTCTGAAGTAGTGCAATCATCACATCCAGATTAGAACCAAGTCTCAGGGGTGCCGGACCAAAAGCACCATGACACTTATATGGGATTAATAAGCATACTTTGTTTGTCAATACAGAAATTTTACTGATAGTTTCATTAGATTCCTAACACTGTATTAAAAATTTATTGCTATTCATTATAAATGGAAGTCCAAAAAAATTACAAAATACACAGTTTTTCTTGAATCAACCCCATTCCCTTGGCATTACACTCCCACTCCCTACACCTTCTGTGTTCTAAAGTTCATTAGGCTGGTTCACCGAAGAAAGCAGGAGAAAGGTTTAACATTAAATTACACAAATTACACACATAATATTTTTTTTTTTTTTTTTTTTTTTCCAGGAGGACTGTGACTTTGGTAAGCATTTCTCTTTCCTCACTCTGGAATCCACTTGAGGTATGCTTATGCATTTTTCTAACACGCTTTACAACTTGCTCTTTCATTACTGGTCATCAATTCTACTTAATACCAGAATTCATTGTATATAGTATTGCTGGATACTCGTTCTGTGTTCCCTTTGTTACCTGTAAAGTGTTGCTCACCTCCCAAGGTCTCCTTCCTTTAACGACCAGGAACTGAGAACTAGTAATTTGTTTCTTGCCTGGAAATTTTTGTTTCATGTTATTATTGTGGTTTTACTACAGTTGGCAACTAAGCACCACACAGCCTCTCACTCCCTCCCCCTGTCAGCAAGATGGGGGAGAGAATAGGATGAATAAAATTGAGAAAACTCATGGGCTGAGATAAAGACAGTTTAATAGGTCAGGCAAAAGTTGCACATGCAAGCAAAGGAAAAAAAAGGAATTAATCCACTACTTCTAATTGGCAGGTGATGTTCAGCCATCTCCAGGAAAGCAGGTCTCCATCACACCTAACAGTTACTTGGGAAGACAAACACCATCACTCTGAATATCCCAACCTTCTTACTTCAGCTTTATATGCTGAGCATGACATCACATGGTATGGAATATCCCTTTAGTCAGTTGGGGTCAGCTGTCCCAGCTGTTTCCCCTCCCAGCTTCTTGTGCACTCTTTTGGTGGGGTAAGTTGAGAGGTGGAAAAGGTCATGACTCTGTGTAAGCACTGCCCAGTAATAACAGAAACATCTCTTTATTATCAACACTGTTTTCAGCACAAATACAAAACACAGCCGCATACTAGGTACTATTAAGAAAATTAACTACCTATCCCATCCAAACCCAGCATGTTCATATTTTCAAGATGCGTGCTATCATCCTATGCTTGTCCTCCTCAGCATGGACATAATAAAATACCAGCTGTTGCTCCCTATTAGTTACAGAAATGTATAAAATTATAAGAACAGTAAGTGCAACATTGCACAGTTACACAAAACTAAACCAAAACTGTAACAGAGAATACTTTTTCTGGTCATTACACAATTGTTGCAACAGATAGACAATCAAGATCCTGGCAGGCTAATATAAATCCAGACTACGGAAGCTTTACAAATCCTACTTCTGAGGCCTTGCAGTGTTAAAAAAAGCCTCTTATCTTCTAATACCCACAGTAATAGCTTATTACAGGGTGGAGAAAAGCCAGATGGTAGGTATGAATTCCTCATTGCATATTGATTACAGGTACAGGACATGTATGGCCCTTACAGATGGAATTAATCTTAAATACCACAATAATATGTTTTTGTGTGAGAGAGTACATCATCTCTCACATCATTTGCTCACCAGGACTCCCTTTGACAGATTATATAAAAAATAGCAACTGTACATTTTTCACTGGCACTTACTATAAGAGGACGTAGCTGCTGTGAAGCAATTATGTTTAAATTACAAAGGCTTGAAGGGCAATAAAAGCAGTAATACCGAATGAGGTATTATGGGAATAAGCAGAGCTTCTTACGTATATCAAGAAATTACGATGGCAGCTGTAGTTAGACACTGTTTTCAGTTTATAGTGTGCCTTGTCTTAATACATCCTGAAAATGTCAAGTTGGTCTTGAATCTTGCTGTGTTCTCATGTTAGGGTAGTGCCAGGACTCCTGCTCTGTGTCCAGTTTACTATTTCACCATCTGTTTAAACAAGAACATTCATCTGTACAGTTTTGCTCATCAAGCCTACCCAGTTTCCAGTATCAGACCAAGTCAGAGCTTTGTCATGGTTTATGTCCAAATTCCCCTCCTTATTTTTGAAAGAGCTCCAAATGGGGTTCTTTCCTATCCCTAATGAAAACAACAAACCAAAAAATAATTTTGTTTTAGGATTTTGTACAGCCACAGGATCATTATCAGAAAGAAACCCAAACCAAGATAGCTGTTAAAAGCTAACCATAATCAGTCCTACTCATAGAATATTACCATATATGTAATCTTCAACAGTATTCTCCTTGAGCAGGCTCTAGGCTAATAAAGACACATATTGGATGTTGTCATGGTTTAGACCCAGTCAAGAGCTGGGCTCTACATGACTGCTTGCTTACCCACCTCCCTCCTCCTGAGGGGGGAAGAATTGGGAGAAAAAGGCAAAACGTTGTGGATTAACCTGAGAAGAATTTAATAGAACACTGCAAAGGATAAGTAACTACAGTAATAACAATAATGAAACATATCTAAAGCAAATTAATATAGAACAAACCATCTGCCTAAGGCTGCCCTGACTGCACAGCCTGCACCAGAGACCTGCTGTGCCCACAGTCACCTCACCAGAGCCCAGTGTTCTGTCCTGCTCAGCCTGGTCCCACCCTCATATGGTGGGCATGATGTCAGTATGGTATTGAATAACCTGTTGGCCAGTTTAGTTGTCTGTCTTAGCTGTGGCCCCCTTCCAGCTCCATGGTGAAAATTAACCCTATCCTAGCCAAACCAAGGTGTTTCTTGCAGCCACACAAAAATCAAGTCTGGAGAGGGGAAAGGAACCAAAACTTAAAAACAAACAAACAAAAAATAAAATATCAAAACAACAACAAAAAAACCACAAAACCACAGAGCAGTGTTTTTTTTAACTCAATATTTGTGTATTCAATTGACAATATTGCCAAGGTCTGATTTTCATAAAGCATTTAAGAGCCTTCTGAAAACTAGATCTCTTACAGAAGCGTCAATTTGCTGAAGGTAATCACTTCTTCATGGCTGAAATGCTCTTTAATTGAAAATCAAGATGACTGCATTCACCAAACAAGCTCCTATATCCCTAATACCTCCATACACTTTGGAAGATTTTGTTTTAATTTCTTTTTTGTTTTCTTCTATTGTCCTTACATTCTGACCAAGGAGACAAGTCCCTATTCCTTTATTTATTTATTTATTTATTTATTTATTTATTTATTTCTGTATGTGTCTCTGTTTCTTTAAGAGACACATACAGGTCATAGTACCCTACTTTTAGACTTTCAGTGTTTACAGACCTTTGTCTGGTACTTCACATCTTCAGGCAAAGTGCACAGCTTGTTTTAAGGACTCTGCCAACTCCATTTTATTTCACAGCACTTCTGTTTGTCACAGATTGCTTGCAAACAGACTGCCTTAGGAATGTATACTTGTGTCACATATGTTAAAATATCATAAGTGGTCTTCCTTTTGCAATAAATTCTGCTGAGGGGAATCAAAAGTGACCAACAAATTTATCTCTTTTCTTTGCTTACTGTCAAATATCCTTTGTTTGTAAATAAGAAAGACAAAATGTTTGATTGCTACTTATCTTAACCAAGTAAGTTACTATATGTTATGATAGCAATTTGACAATGCTAATATCATTTCTCCTATATATCATAGAAAAAAAAAAAAAAAAAAAAGTAGTTTTTTTCCCCTCAGATAGTTACAAGATCTCTTTGAGAATTTGTTACATGAAGAACAATGTTGTCAAGGATGTTTATTTGTTACATAGTCCTTCCATTCATCATGAATACTTCTCTTTCATATTTTGCAATAATAGCTGTAGGAATAAAAACAGTGCTCAATGGCTGACTTGTGATACTCTACTTAAAAACTTCAGCAAAATTTAGCACATTGTAAACAATATCTACTAGTCATAGCAGCACAGCACTCAGAAGACAGCCTTCAAAAAAGAAGCTACTCAGTGAGCTTAGGTTGTAGTCAAAGTTTTTTTGCCATTAATTGCCATAACTTAATATGTTTTACCTGTAAAATTTCAAATTTATATGACTGAAAAGTGTCTCGATCCAATGTCAGGGGAGGTTTCGATATGGTCCCAAGAGGCGAGATTAAGACACAAGCGAGGTCAAATGCTGTATAACCAATACAGTTCTTATTACAAAACAAGAAAAATGTTAGAAAAGAGTAGCGATAGGACAGAGTGAAAATAAAAGGCAGAAATGAAGCAAGCGGTTGCTAGAGATTCGCCAGACCAGTTACCACCACGGGCCCGCAGCGTGCCGTCAGGCTGGAGCTCTCTCAGCTTTGGGGGTGGGAGGTGGAGCAGCAGCAAGGCGGCAAGCAGACCAGAAATCCCTGAGCAAGCCGAAGGTCCCTGAGCAGGCCAGAGGTCCCTGAGCCAGCTGGAGGTCCGTGAGCAGGCGCAGGAGAAGGAAAAAACTCTCTCTTGGGCAGGTGAAGAGAAAGAGACAGGTGCAGTGTCCACGCCAGTTTTTATAGGGTCCAAGCTGGGAACTGATGTCACGAGTCCTCAGGTCCATGCGAGTACCACGCGAGTGTCGCCTGCTCGAGGTGCCCTGCGTGACCCCAGGTGGGGGGGCTGCCGGGCCTGGGCACGGGGCCTGTCCCATTCGCACACCCGCACTGCACCTCCCCAGGCGGGGGAGGGGGCAGGCTGGCAGTGTGCCCTGGGGGGCCTCTCGGACGGCCTGTGAGTCACGCTCGGCTCCTCTCAGCGTGGTGCATGCCCAGACATGTTCTGCCCAGCTCACACAGCTCCTCCACAAGTCCAGTCCTCCATCCAAGGCTATCTTTGAGACAAACATTCGTGGCTCGGTCCTTCACAAAAAGAAACAAAGTTGCAAAACTAATGTTTAACTTTTTGCTGTCTTCTTTTGTAGTATTTGCCTTATATCAACTCCAGTAATTACTGGTTTTGATTTGTGTTAGGGTTTTGTTTGTTTGTTTGGTTGGTTGGTTGGTTGGTTTTTGTGGTTGTTGTTTATTTGTTTGTTTGTTTCCCTGTTTAAAGGAAATTGGATTGAGCTTTTTCTTAGCCCTCTTGCATACAAATTGTGTCTATTAATTTGCAAAATTGTAATTTTAGACAGTTTTAGGGAGATTTTAAAGCACATTTGATATCTGACAACAACCAGAATAATCACAGAATCACAGAATGTTAGGGGTTGGAAGGGAACTCCAGAGATCAACAA
>NW_008583402.1:0-10614 GCF_000691845.1 Merops nubicus | reverse complement strand
CGGGGGAGCCTGTTCCAGTGCTCTGGAACCCTTACAGTAAAGAAATTCTTCCTCATGTTGAGGTGGAACTTCCTTTGCTCTAGCTTGTGACCATTGCCCCTTGTCTTATCGCAGAGCATAAGTCAGAAGAGATTGTCCTTTTCTTCCTGACACCCAGCCTGCATATATTTATACACATTAATTAGATCCCCCCTTAGTCTTCTCTTCTCCAGACTAAAGAGCCCCAGGTCTCTCAGCCTCTCCTCATAAAGCAGGCGTTCCAGTCCCACAGACACCCTCATAGCCCTGTGCTGGACTCTTTCGAATAGACCTCTGTCCCTCTGGAAATGAGGAGCCCAGAACTGGACACAATACTCCAGGTGAGGTCTCACCAGGGCAGAGTAGAGGGGGAGCAGGACCTCCCTTGTTCTGCTGGACACACTTTTCTTAATGCACCCCAGGATACCATTGGCCCTCCTGGCCACAAGGGCACACTGCTGTCCCATGGACAACTTGTCCACCAGGACTCCAAGGTCCCTCTCCACAGAGCTGCTCTCTAGCAGATCACCTCCTAACCTGTACTGATGCATTTTATTACTGCTCCCCAGGTGCAGGACTCTGCACTTCCTCTTGTTGAACCTCATTAAGTTCCTCTTGGCCCAGCTCTCCAGTCTGTCCAAATCTCGCTGAATGGCTGCACAGCCTTCAGGTGTGTCAGCCAAACCTCCCAATTTCGTGTCATCAGCAAACTTGCTGAGAAGACACTCTATACCATCATCCAAGTTGTTAATGAAGATGGATCCCTGGGGGACTCAGGACTTCATTCCTGTCATAATGGTGGCAGGAAGAAGCTTTCTGTCAAGAAAATAAACACTATGTTCTGTTATTTGATCAGGAGCTTTATTTTACATGGCTCCAAGTGACAGGTATATTTTTCCTCACTTCTCTGAAATTATAGCCTCTGAATGGGCTCTATTGCTTAGGAGACATGTCACCTGTGAAATATCTCAAAGAATTAGAAACAGCAAGGAAATAATAGTCTGGGAACTATATTAATAGGTATATTCCCAGTTTGAACTGCTTTTGATTCACTCATATCTGTACCTTTTTATTTTCTCTACCACAAGCTCTTGTCAACAGTTTTAGTTTGCTCACAGATTTGAAGGAATAGTCTTTCTCTTTGTGTTGCAACATTTACTCTTTATTTGTTGACTATATTTGCTCTTCTATATAGAAAAAAGGAGTTACATGTAAGATTCTCTTACTTCTATTAAAGCCAGTCTCGTAAAGGTCATCTGTGGAATACTAAGGTAAGAAAACTATCAATGAAAAGTGTAGATAGACAAACTTAAATGAATGAAATTTGATTGATATATCAAATTTTAAAAGCAGGAATTTATTTCTTATCCTGCAGAGTTTTAGACCAGCTGACTTGGATGTCAATCTCATCTTTGACTAATAACACAAATCACTTAAAGGCATAAAGCTCTTGTATGCTGCATCAATAACGGAAGAGGAAGCATTACACCAGGTTAGTAGAATCTATACAACATTTTGAAAATTTGTATTAAGATATGAACTAGGTTGTATGACTTCTTCCACACTTCTAAATGCTTATACTACAAGGAATAAGCTCCAGCCCCTAGACAAAGGCTGTAAAGTGCTTGTGGTTCACACACCTCAGTATGAGCCGCTTCCAGAACTGATTGAGTTTTACATGCATACAGAGCTTGGAAGTTCTCAGACATAACTAAAATTTCAAGGGTCATTTAAAGTCTAAGTTTTTGAGTTAAAATGAAGGATGAAGCATGCTCTAGCAGTGTACTTATCATATATATCAGAGGAACTGAGATGTGACAAAACGTCAGAAAACCTCTAGAGGTGCTTAAAAGTGTAGTATCAGATAGAGAAGTGTTAGTTCATGAAGTAGGGCAGAGTGACACAAACATGTCCCATTCTTAATTGTAAACTTTATTGAAAGGATTTCTGGACTACCACCAGAATCAAGCAATTGCATTTTGTTTTGGGAAAGATGGCTTTTCTTCCCAGAAAGAGAAGCCACAATGGTATGCAATGTGGGTGATCAGGAGACTGAGATTTCAGAGTAAGATAAAATTATTTCACCATACAAATGTTTTGTCAATTTGGTAGGCACCACAGCAAGGTGAACAGTAAAATTAAATTATCTTCTCCTAGGATATTGTTACTTTTAACAAGAAACTACTATATGCTAAAGAGAATAATTTGCCCTGTATCAAATAACATCAAATGTCCAGTAGGAAAACCTGGAGAACTGAAAGATGTGATAGCCTTGAAGAAAAAATCTTGTTTAGGAGCATTTACATTATTGTATTAACACAGCATAACATGGAAGAATTATCAATGTATTCACAGGTAAAATCAAATACCTTCTACAGAATTGAAAAAACATGCCTATATTTACTAGATTTGTCATTGTCACAGATACAGTCGAATGAGGCTTATCCAGAATCCTAGGGAATCTGGTCTGTAACAGACATTTCTTGTTTCTAAAACATCATGAAAACTGAAAGAAAAGTCCTATAATTCTCCATGCTTACTTGGTCAGCAAGTCTTTGACTTTTCCTAGAACTAAAAATCACTCTATCTGATGTGTGCTTTGCATGTTGTAACTATTGAAGATGAGCCGTTTAATTCCAGGTGTACATCATCTGCATAGAGATGTGAATAAACTGGATTGTGCTCAGCAATAGTGATTATTTTTAATTCTGCAATGACTTGCACTTCAACACTTCAATGTGTTTAATTATAAATGAAGTCATAGCGTCATTCTTTTTATAAGAACCATTATTTTCCCTATTACAAACAGGTTATATATGCCTCAGAAATTTTGTATTTGCAGTTCATCATAAAATCAGTTCATTAGAAGCATGTTACAGTAAATATTCAGAGAAAATGATTGAGCCTAATGTAGCAAAGTTTTTTTTTCAGATTAATACCACTTTCATTCCACTGCTTTGTGACGTCTATCTTCATGGTTTATACGGTATTGGCTATGCACAGCTGACAACAGTTGACATTAAGAACTCCAATACTATTGAAGAAATAAAACTTGAATTTTTTCATCAACTCCTCATAGCTTGAGTACTAAACATATATGAGGGAATAATATGTAATCCATTTTGGAAAGCATAATAGGAAAAAAATAAAGGCAGACATGGTAACGTGGTTTGTATCTTAATGGTTATCACTTCTTCTGTAACATACCAAAAGAACAAAGGGAACCTCAGAGTATCCTGAAATACAGAAGTACATAACCTTTCCATTTCTCATCCCACATCTTGCCTGAAGTCCATGTGGATAGGAGGGATAAACAGAAGATGCATCAAAAATCATGAACTGTCTTTTAATATATGGTAAACTGAAATGTTTTAGTGTCAATCACCAGAAAATACAAAACCGTATAAATGTTAAATGTGTTATATTTACATATTTTCTCCAGTATTTTTTTCAAGACAAAATAAATGAAGGATAAATTGCAAGTTGAAACATGAAATTGAAGGTTTTAAAATTTTGTGGGTTTTTTTTTTTTTTTTTTCTTTTTAACATGTTAGAAAAAGGTATTTATTATCTAGATAATGACCATAATAGCCTAAAATAGGATATAAGTAAAGGCTAATCAATTTTATAAATCCATATGGCACATATAACTTTCTAAAATTAATTAATTGTAATCTTTTATTGAAGATTGCCATGATGAACTCATCATTGCCTGGAACTGGTGTTGCCAAGAAGAGTTATGGGCTAAGTTCTGTTTCTGATACTCAAAGAGATAACAACAGTTGTCTGACGTTCTGAGAGAACCTCCTGTGTTTCAGTTTGTACCACTGCCTCTTGTCCTGTCACTGGGCATCACTGAAAAGATCTTGGCTCTGTCCTCTTTTCACCCTTCCTTTAGGTATTTATGTATATGAATATCACCCTGAGCCTTTTCTTCTATAGGCTGAACAGTCCCAGATGTTTACTCCAGTAGCTGTATTCTGTCTTTATCTCTATTCACATGATTTTTTGTTAGTATGGAAAACAAAAAACAAAAAACAAAACAAAACAAAAAAAAATGATGGTAAAGAAGGGCAACAAAGCTGCTGAAATGGTGGAAAGACAATTCCTATGAGGACCAGCTAAGGTGTTTGTCTAGTTTGGAGAAAAGAAGACAAGCTCTTTGCTCTCTACAGCTTCCCAAGGAGGGGGCATGGAGAGGGAAGCTCTTATCTCTTCTCCCTGGTACCCAGTGATAGAATGTGTGGGAATGGTTTGAAGCTGCACCAGAGCAGGTTTAAACTGAACATTAGGAGACACTTCTTTACCAAGAGCGTGGTCAGATGCTGGAACAGGCTTCCTAGAGGGGTGGTTGGTGCCCCAAGCCTGTCAGTGATTAAGAAGCATTTAGACAATGCACTTGATAACATGTTTTAACTTTTCGTCAAGCCTGAAGTGGTCAAGCTATTGAATTAGATAATTGTTGTAGGTCCCTTCCAACTGAAATATTCTCCCACTTCCTCTCTTGTCTCTCAGTAAGTTTTTACCCCTATTGGGAAAGAAGAGGGAACACAACATTAAAAATACATTATTTGATAATATTGCAGAATCAGACATTTTAATTTGTCTCCAACTGATTTTAACTCTGCAGGAGAAAGTCAGTTGTGCTGAGGGTCCAATCACTAACAGGCTTTTTAAAGTTTTTATAAGATTACTACAATAGTCTGAGTATTCCAGGATGTCTTAATGTTTGTCACACCATTACTCTTAACATTTCATTGTAATAGAATGCAGTAATTATAGTTAAAACTATGAAATGGTAACACACAATGTAAAATACATACAGAATGAACAATTTTTTCCTTTGGAAAACTGTAACCACCTTGTAACATTCCAATTTCTAACGCGTTAGTTTTAATGATTTTCCAATTCATCAGTCTCTATTTAGTATTCTTTGCACCCCAATTCAACATTTTTCTTCATTCTTCCCCTGATATTCCTCAGAAGCACTTCATTGCAACTGTCCTTTGAAATATTGTCCTCATTTGTATCTATCGAACTCAGACTATTACATCTACAAATGTTGGAGTTGGAAAAAATCATCTTATTTAAATACATTTTTCTTTAGCTACTCCAACAGCAGTGGAAATTGTATTAATGGGAAAGAAGATGTAATAGAAGACAGTAGGGGGTTGCTACGTTTTTTTCTACTGCAGCCTTTGTGTGCTGGTTTTATATGGGACTCCAGAAAGAGAATGTATTCTCCTTTAGGCTGAAACTTTACAAGAAAGCAGTAAGAAAATCAAGACAGGAATTCACAAAAAAACAGGGTTCTGGCAAGTTGTATAACAACCATAATGAAGGAATTTCCTTCTTTACCTCTGCAGGCAGTCATTGGAAGTCAGAGAATGTAGTTCCAGCTTTTATAGAAAATAAAAAAAATAAAAATTAAAAAAAAAATCCAAGAGGTGGATGTCTATGGAGCAGACTTTTATATGTGAATGTTTCTAAACACAGCTGCTATTTGGATATTAATCCATTCAAAAGATGCATCTGACACTGTGAGAAAACAATGCAATTTATCTTAATTGGCAGGCAATTTTCTTATGAAATGTGTGTGGTAAAGTTTTTCATAAATTTAAACTTGAAATAAATACATCTTTCCATTGGAATAACCACAACGATTTCAAAACGAAAACTACTTGTGGCAGCACAGATGGTACCCTAGTGATTAACACAATCATCAGAAATGAAGAAAACTCATTTGCCAGACTGGTGTTAAAGACAAGAGGAGAAGATCTTAAACCTGTTTTCCTTTATCTTTTGTGAATCCTGTTCTATGATTTAGTTTGAATTGTTTGTTTCTTTTGAAACATATTCAGCCACAAGCTAACGACACTAGAACATTTTGGTACGATCTGAATGGAAGGCAGCCTGGCTTTGATCACGAATGAGAGTTTCCTAACAGTGTCTGAACACTCTGGGGTAACTATATTGTGGTAGTTCTAGGAAACTATCTATATTCCTCAGTGATAAACTGCTCAGTTATTTTAATTTGCATTTCCATCTACTTCTTTTCCTTACAGTCACTGTTACACCGTTATGTTTTTTTATTTTCACTGAATTACTCAGTGTGTACTAAACTACTGTTTCTCTTCTGTTGCCAAATCATTTCCCTGATACCGTGTACAAAATTGTTCTAAAAGGAGACAGTTAGAAAAGGAGATAGACAGACATTTATCATTACATATCAGGATCATTAATTTGAACTTCATGATGTTCTAACTGGTTAAAATATTGCCCTTGGCTCCTAAAAAAGAGACCAGATGATTGTGGGAATTTAGGTCTAGAAATCCATAAAAATCACGTAGTAGAACTGTTCTTCACTGTAACTACAGACAGTTGTGGAGCAACTGCAGTAAGTGTCCTCGCAAATCAATACGTGCTGATTTTTTCTCACTCTAAATTGTGACTCTGAACAAGACTATTGTTTTTTATTAAAAAATATTTTAATTTACATTCATGTAACTGATGCTCTTTTATTGTGCGTTTTACAGCCATTTCAATAACTGTGGCCTTTAAAATATATTAGAATGTTAAATTAAATGCTTATAAATAGATGTATGCAACATGCTGTTAAGATCCATGCTGTTTTAAGTGACAGTATTAGAGTATCATATTGTCTGCAAAAGTAATTGTTAACTTATATGTTAAAAGACTGAACACTTTAAATTCCATGAAGACAGAATAGATTTAGTTATCTGATACCTGGCTAAATGAAATGCCCTTTTCTAAAACTATGGTTCTCTTATACCATCCTCAATATTAACAAGTAATTTTAGAACTACTTGGATGCTAGAAAGTTATGGCAAATAGTTGTAGAGAAAATGTGAATTTTGATTTTTTTCTTGGGCATGTAAAGAAGGGATTTTATAAAATAAGTTAGGAGTAGTGGCATTTTTAGTTAATAATGAATTTATTTGGATTGAATTTTTCATTTTACTTCAATCTCAGAATAAATTACATTTGTTTATGAAAATTCAAACCCAGGTTGTGAACATGGTTACATGAGGGGAATATAGATAGATTTTTTTTTTTTTTTTTTTTTTAGGAAGTTTATAGGAGTTTTGGCATTTTTCGCGTGTGTTTTTAATAAATTGTAACAATACTGTATGTCAGTCACAACTTGACATTTAAAACAAGGTAATTCTCCCTTTTGCTCTCTCTACAAAAATCTTCCTAACTGTGAATAAGAAAAGTCAGACTTATCTGATTTTAGCCAGTTTTTGATAGAACAACCCAAATAAGTTAACCCATGACACCATGTAGACTAAGCATCCTCTCACTTGGAAATGAGAAGTATATTTTCTTAGTTCGATGCAGAGAGTGAAAGCTTTGCACAAGAACTGACAGGAAGCTGTTTGCCTCCTCTCTGTTGTTGAATCTACTAGTATGGTAATTGAATTTCTGAGATGGCTTGAGCTGGGCACAGGCAGGAGGTAAAGGTAAGAGTGGCAGAAATTCTGAGGTGAGGCAGATTGAAGAAAACATACTTTGAACTACCCAAGATAGGAAAAAAAGGCAATGATCTGAAAAGATTGCTGTTACTGACTAAGCACCTGCTGAAATGCCACAGTACTCTTTTAACTGAATGAAAACAATGAATGAAAAAAAGTTCTCTCCCTTTTCCTCAGTAAGGTCTATTCTTATGTTAATCTCTGCCTCTACTCACCATCTGTGGAATTAGGATAATAACTGACAATGATGTATAATTATACTGATTACATTTGTGAATTTAAACAATGAGTCATAATTCTTTTAACAATGAATGCTGTAGACTTCAAATATACACCTTAGTACTGTAAGAGTTTCCAGAATTATGGGGAAAATTCTTGAACTCGTATGTTCTTACAAGCTCATAATTTTTTCGGCATACCAACAAATTCATATCTGGGTAAAGGGATTTTTTTGAAGGTCCTTCTATTGAAGTCAATACTGTAGAAGCTATGGCTTTGATCGTTTAATCCCTCAGTGACTTTTGGTCAGGAAGATCTCTGCAGCAACAGAAACTATCTAACAAGTAAGCTCTAGAATAACAAATCAGAAGATTATAACCTGTTGAGCAGCACACAATACTACTCTACAGAGCAAAAGCTCTGAAAGTGATTTAGGTGGCATACTAGACAGTAAATAGAACACAAATCACTAAGTTTAATGCTATGAGAGGCCGGGTGATTCATATCTTGTATGAGTCAATACAAGAACAGTGAGCAGGTCGATAAAATGTGAAGACCAATATTAAACTGCTGTTTAAAGTTTTGATCTCTCCAGCAAAAACACTGAAGATTTGAGGACAGTATGTAAAAGTGATGATATAATGGTTCAATAACTGGAAAAGTGCCCTTATGATAAGCTTACTTTTTAATTTACGAAAAAGATTATGCTGCAGTAAAACTCTCAATTATAGAGAGTCCTTGGTGCAAAATGTATCTTCAGAGTAGCAATGAATGGTGTAATAACTAAAAGCTGAGAAATGCAGACAGTAATTTTAGAAATGTGGCCCTGTTCTTCAAAGTAAGTGATTGAATACAGAAATAATACTGAAATACTGGAAAAAAATGCCATTTGAAGTGGTGCACTGAGATCTTGATTTCATAATAATGTAACACTAATACAAAATATTTTATGAAACTTAAGCTTCAGTCTAACACAGGTCTTAGGGCTAATATAAGATTGATAGAATAAAATTCTGTAAATTGTGATATTCAAATAGTCAGACTAGATTATTTAATAGTCTTTATACTGTTAAAACTAATGTATGAATAAACTAATGTGAATTTCACTTGAGTATATGGGTTGTATTATATCTTTCCTAAAATATTTCCTCATATTAGCACTGACTTTTAAGACATGGGGCTTTTTTACTAAATCTTCCTATTAGAAAATGCTTAAAGACTTTCCTGTTCTGATTCAAAATCATTCGTCTTATATGTGAAAATACTATTGTCATATTTTCAGAAAGTTCATAACATCTAGATAGAAAACACACTTTTATAAAAAATAAAAAGCTCCTTGATTTTACTAGCTGTTCTAAGCTGATAAACAGTAGAAGGTGAGGTGATGAAGTTAGATTTGTTTATCCCATATCCTGTGTATCTTCTTGCCTTATATTTTGTTCAATAGCATGTGTATGGAACCTGTGATCATATATTTGAGGAGAGTTGCATTCAGGAAAATGTTTCATACATTCTAAAGGTACCATACTTCTCAAAACAAAACAAAGCAACTTTGGACTTCATTTCCATTTGAATTTTTGAGATGTTAAGTTCCAGTTACTATCCTTTTCGCATGGATTTTTTCTGTTGCCTTCTACAGAAATCTATCTTATTTCTGACAAGATATATGAACTGATGCAATTCTAGATGGGATTTTTTTTTCTTTTTTTCCTGATTATTTCTTAGAATCTTTAATTTTTAATTTAATTTTTAATCTTTAATCTTTAATTGCCTTTAAAAATGTGCACACTAAAATCATTAATGTCACAAAGAAGCTAAAAATCTCCTTACTTTTATTCATTACTATTCTACCTATTCCTCCAAAGTTTAGCCTACTTTTCTGCAGTGCTGAACAGGATACTCGTTACTACTAGCTGCTGCTTTGTATGATACAGTTTCCTAGTCTGTAGTTATAACTTTCATACCTTATTGTTAGAAGATTTTTGTTTTATTTTTCAGTCTTTAAATGAGGCTAATTCATGTTTCAGTACAACTCTTTCTGTATGTTTACTCTCTCCTCACCATTAATTATCATTCTGTTAATCTTTATCACCTGCAAGTGTAATCAACAGTGAATTGATACTTTTTATAGCATTCATGAAAGCATTAATACTGTTGGTTTTAATATCAATCAGTTTGGACTCTCCCTAGGAAAACTGTTATTCAACCGCGACTCCTGAAAGACAACTATGTTTTGAAATATATCAGTCTAGTAATATTTAATCCATGTAATCTCCTGATTTTCACAGAATCCCAGAACAGACGATACTTGGAGGCAACTCTAGAGATCATGTAGTCCATACCCTCCTGCTTAAAGTAGGGGAACTAAAGCAGATTACTCAGGGCCATGTACAGTCAGGCGTTGAACATCACCAGGGTGGGAGGATACCCTCTTGACAACCTTCCCTGAGGTTTGATTCTCACAGCCTCTCCCCTTACAACAGATACTCCAATGCCTTAGTCATCTCCATAACCCTACTTTTCTTGAAATATGCTACTTCTTAAAAATCAAGATGTCAAAACTGTGACATTGAGTTGTGAGCTGAGCAATAGTCCAATCACCTGTGGTTTTGTCAGTCTCATCAAAAAAGTAGCCAGGTTTTTAAGAGTAGTGTTAACTAGGAAGTCATTCTGATTATTACAAATTCTTTTCCATTACCTAAATACATTATTTGATTCTATATCAGGATTTCTATTAATATACCTAAAATAAAGTATTAGGTTAATTAGCTCTAGAATTACTTAAATAATCTTATCTCTCTTTTTGGAATATAGCCATAATTTCATTTCCCGTTTAATCTTCCATAATTTTCCATGTAGTCATAGAATCATAGAATCATAG
>NW_008583401.1:0-4478 GCF_000691845.1 Merops nubicus | reverse complement strand
TATACCTTGAAATATATCCTGGATAAAATTACTCACATAGAAATAATTTCACCAGGTTTTGGTTGTTCTTCTGAATAAAATGAAGTTGTTAAGCAAAAAAACAAAATCTGCCAGCTCAGAGGTCTCTGTGCAGCATGTGAATTAAGGTTGATCAGAATTGTGGTGAGTTAGGAAATGAGACACATCCTGCATAAGCAGGGGGAAGACCTGTCCAGGTCTCACTCCAGGCCAGGTTAAAGAGAAGAGCCTTCTAACAGAGTACCAAGTACATGTGATCTCATAAGATCTTTCTTGGATTTCATCTTGACAAGGAAACTGCAGGAACATACAAGCATATGTTGGTATGTAAGTTAACATGACTTGTATGGTGAACATACTAAGAAATGAGTCCCTGGTTATCACATCCCATTTGAGGTTTGTCACTGCAGCCAATGAAGACAGCCCTTCACCTCTCCAGTGTGCAGATGCATGGTCAACATACCTTTGGAAGACAACTTTTGGTAAGGAACACAACAGGAATACACCAGACTAGCTTGTAAGAGCGGAGCTTGGTTTTAAAGTGTGCCTAGGGCAAACATGCACGGGCCTGACACATTCTTCTCTTTGCCATCTTATTCTACACTGCTTTCTCAAAAGCAGGGGCTCGCGGGGCTTGTTGACAGGGCTTTAAACTAGACTTGAAGGGGGAAGAGTATAATATCAGGCCTGCCTGTGACAAGCTGTAGGATGACATACCATGGTTAGCAGGACAAGGTGCTGTGCTTAGCCAGTTGCTCTGAGATGTGCTGGGGACACCACAACATACCTGAGGTCTTACGGAGATGACTCAGGGGCTCCTGAAGTATATATTGGTGGAAATACCTGAGGGAAATACTAGTGAAATACCTCAGAGGAGTTAAGGGTTATTCCTCTACGAAGGTGACATGTCCAATAGCCCAGATGCAGTGCCTCTACAACAATGCGCACAGCCAAAGGCGGACTTGGAAGCCACTGTGCTGCTAGGAAGATACAAAGCAGTTGCTGTCACAGAGACTTGGTGGGATGCATCCTGTGACTGGTGTGCGACTATGGCTATAGCCTGTTCAGAAGGAACAGGCAAGGAAGGAGAGGAAGAGGTGTTACCCTCTACACCAGGAAATGGACGGAGTGCAAAGAGATGTCCTTGAAGAATAGCCACGAGCTGGTTGAAAGCTTATGGCTAAGAAATAAAGACCAAGACAACAAAGGGAACCTTGAGGCTGGTGTCTACTACAGGCCGCCTGGTCAAGGGGAGCCAACTGACACAGCTTTCTTACTCCAGCTACAGGAGGCTTTGCACTTGCAGGCTCTCAGCCTGCTGGAGGACTTCAACAACCCCAACATCTGCTGGAAAAGTAGCATGGCAAGCTGTAGGCAATCCAGGAGACTCCTGCAGAACACAGAAGGTGATCTCTTAAGCTAGGTGGTACACAGCCCAACTAGAGGAGATGAGATACTGGACCTGATGGTCACCAATGCAAGTGAACTAATTGGTAACATCAAGATTTGAGGCAGCTGGGGCTGCAGCAATCACACACTAGTGAAGTTCACAGTCCTTAGGGATATGGGTCAGTTAAAGAGTAGAGCCAGGACCCTGAATTTTGGGAAAGCAAACTTCCATCTCTTCAAGGAATTAGTTTATGGGACTCCCTGGGAAATGGGCCTCAGGGATAAAGGAGCAGAACAGAGACGACCTGGTGGATCTTTAAGGACACTTTCCATAGAGTGCAAGAGCTCTCACTTTGCAGGTGTAAGAAACCAGGCAATGAAGGCGAGAGACCATGATGGCTGAGCCAAGACCTGATGGTCAAACTAAAGGGCAAGAAGGAAATGCACAAGCAGTGGAATCAGGGGCAGGTATCCTGGGAAGAGTATAGGGAGGCTGCCTGATGGGGTAAGGATGGGCTCAGGGAGGCCGAGATGTGGCTGGAGCTGAACTTAGCAAAGGGTGCAAAGAATCATGAAAAGGACTTTTATAAGTGTGTCAACCAGAAAAGGAAAGCCAAAGAAAGTGTGCCTCTCCTGATGAGCATGATTGGCAAGCTGGTAAACTGGTAACAACAGAGGAGGAGAAGGGCGATGTACTCAATAACATTTTTGCCTCAGTCTTCATTGGCAACCTCTCTTGCCATACCCCTGGTGTGGCTGGACCACAAGATGGGAACTGGGGGAGCTAAGTCCCTCCCACTGTAAGAGAAGATTGGGTTTGTGACCACCTGAAGAATCTGAACTTACAGAAGTCTATGGGACCTGTTGAGATGCATCCAAGAGTGCTGAGGGATTTGGCTGATGTAGTTGCCAAGGCAGTCTCCATGACGCTTGAAAAGTTCCGGCAGCCATGTGAGGTTCATGGTGGCTGGAAACAGGGAAATACTGCGCCTGTTTTAGAAAGGGTAGAAAGGAGGACCCTGGGAAGTACCAACATGTCAGCCTCACCTCTGTGCCTAGAAAGATCATGGAAAAGGTCCTCCTAGAAGCTGCACTAAGACATGGAGGACAAGAAGGTGATTTGAGACATCTAGCATGGCTACACCAAGTCCTACCTAACCAATCTGGTGGTCTTGTGATGGAGTGACTACATTGGTGGACAAGGGAAGAGCTATGGATGTCTTCTATCTGGACTTCTGTAAGGCCCTGTGTCAGGACAATCCCTGGTATCAGTACAAGCTGGGACATGAAGGGATTGAGAGCAGCCCTGCAGAGAAGGACTTGGGGGTACTGGTGAATGAAAAGCTGGACATGACCCAGCAATATATGCTCACAGCCCAGAAAGCCAATTGTATCCTGCGCTTAATCAAAAGAAGCATGGCCAGCAGGTCAAGGGAGGTGGTTCTGCCCCTCTATGCTGCTCTATGCTGCGCTGATGAGATTCTGTCTGGAGTCCTGTGTCCAGCTATGGAGTCCCCAGCACAAGGGGGACGTGAACCTGTTGGAGTGGGTCAAAAGGAAACCCACAAAAATCATGAGATGTCTGGAACACCTCTCGTATGCAGAAAGGTTGAGGCAGTTGGAGTTGTTCAGCTGTGAGAAGAGAAGGCTCTGGGGACACCTTATTGCAGCCTTTGAATACTTAAAGGAGGCCTATGAAAAAGGTGGGCACAGTCTTTTTAGCAGGGCCTGTTGCAACACGGCAAGGGCTTAGATTTATACTATATTTAAGGAGGAAATATTTTACAGTGAGCGTGGTTAAATACTGGAACAGGTTGTCTAGAGTGGGAATAGAAGCCCCATCCCTGGAAACATTCAAGGCCAGGTTGAATGGGGCTCTGAGCAACCTGTTCTTGTTGAAGATGTCCCTACTCACTGCAGGGGGGCTGGAGTAGAGGACCTTTAAAAGTCCCTTCCAACGCAAACCATTCTATGATTCTACAAGTGCTAAAGAAGCTGGTGCTCAGCATGTACTGAAGATGACCAGTTTCTGGTAGTTCTTGATCAAGACGAAGAGAGTACAACCTCTGAAATCAGATCAAAACTTGGCAACATACTGATGTTAGTGGAGCTCACTCAGCCAACAGCATAGGGTACATCTGTTGCTGGTGTGTGTTTTTAGGTTTTCTGTGATCTTTATCTTCACAGAGCTCATTAGGAGTATCAGAGAAGAAGATGAGGTGCTTGTAAATAAAGGCCAGAGATGTCTTGTTATGACCTACAATCCCATTGCCTTAGAAAACACTGAGCCTGCTCTGGTCACAGAAAGCAGACAAAATGATTTTTAAGGGCTGTCAATTGCTTCTGCTTTTATTTCAGAAGCATTAATGGAAGCCTTTTCATGCAACCAATGCTAGAAAGCATGTTGTCTGTTTTTATGGCAGAGCATATTTTTGTCAAATTGTGCTTTTTTTTGTGTTGCAATAAGCCTGATCTCTCCACTTCTAGGGTACATGAATCATTCTATTTATCACTAATCTGTGCTGAAGTTGAACATAATTTCTTTATTTTCTCCCCTTCTCAGTCCTGCTGGAGCTGTGCTTGGCCTGAACTGCAGCTCAGCTTCCAAACCTCGCTCCTCATAAATGGAAAGAAACCTTAAATATGGGTACAGATAGGAATGTGTGCCCCTGCTCTTACCCATCCCATTTTCCCTCATGAAAAAAGGTCTTTGGAGCTTATTGTTACTTTGTCTGTCATGTTTGGCTGCAATTAACATTTTGGTTGTTTATTCCTTTCTGGAATAGAAGTGACAGCTAAGAAAACTGAGACCTTTCTCTAAGCACCATTACATCTTAGAGAGCACTCCTCCAGGCTTTCTTAATTGTATAAGTCAGTCCTAGACTGGATGGATCAGTGTGGGAATGAGAGAAGAGTTTAACACCTTTCGATTTGTTTTGCCCATGCCAAGATTCTTTGGACAAGCTCTTGTTACTCTCAGGGGCTTTGGTGCTATCATGACAGGGACTCGTGAGACTGAAGTTCTGGCAGTTTTATGTCAGGACAGTCAGCCCAGCTTTACCAGGGGCAAG
>NW_008583400.1:250-74527 GCF_000691845.1 Merops nubicus | reverse complement strand
ATTTGCAATTTTAACACAGGCTAGTTTGGAAAGAAAATTACTTAGATTTATTATGAGATAGGTTGCTAGAAAAGAAGAAAGGTGAAAAATGAGCAGTTGAATCCCTAGTATCTTCTGGCAGCATTAGGGAACCCTGGAAATATTTATTCACTAACAGCTGTGCCAGCTTCATCATCCCTAAGATACCATCTCTGATTTCTAATTTTCTCACAAAATTTCTACTGGTTCCAAAGCAAGTGCATCGGGGGGAAGAATTAGGACCTACATGTACAATATTGATGCCAATATTTAAGGTTTGGCAAAGTCATGTATTTAGTATAATTATAGCAAATACCTTTCCAAGTCAAGGTTGACGAAAGAATCACTTCAGATGTTGACTGCTGAGGGCACTTGCTATCATCTGTCAATGATTTATGAAGACAACTTCTAGATGACAACAAAGGTTTGTCTTTAGATAACTTTTGAATGCACACAAGGTATGTTATATGGTGGGATTATTATTCTTTAAATTTATTATATCATTCCTCTTGTTGGGGTAATAAAAATGCGGCCAGTTATGTATCTCTCTATATACAAGATAGCACAGCAGCAGTAACACAGATCCCTCACATTACTTAATCTTCTTTTTATTATCTTTAATCTGATAATCCCCACTAGCTGTGGTGATGGTCTTCACCTGAGGAGTCCCATTTATGAGTTACACTGAGGTTGGTAACTGATTCATTTTAAGGCAAATGGCTGCAGCTTTGAGTAGGTATTAGTCTTATCTAACTGATTTATTTCAGTATGGAAACCTCTGAATGGTGCTTAGTTCTAGGATCTGCCTTTGAACAAGTTTGCCAAGAGGAATCTGATTTGTGTTGTCTCCCATAGCAGGGACACCATGTTGCAGCAGGGAAAGACTGTGAGGAATTTTCCCCCTGAGGAAAAAAGTCCAACTATTCCAAGAAGACGATTTAAACTACAAGGTCCATTAGAAGTTTTGAAGTCTTTTTTTCTCCTCCTGCTTTGCCAGTTGTGGAACTTTCATTTCTGGAAATACAGTTCTTTTGAATCAGAGGTAGGTGTTCTACTCCAAAAATGCTGATTTCACAGTAGTGGATTTCTGCATAGTTACATTTAATCCATAGAGATGCTGCAGAGGACAAATTCAAGGGGTTTTAGTGTGATTGTGAGATTGTGTCAAGTCACATGTGATCTGTGTTGTGTAGACAGAGATAGATTGCTAGGTCTAACAGAAACACAAGAGTAGGAGAAACGTTAGAGTAGGAGAAAATTTCATTGCCTCTATGATCTTTCAGAATTCTTTGAATGTATAAAAAATGTATACAAAATGAGGTAATTGAGGAGAACTCACTAGCAATTAATGTTCATTTCTGAAGACTTATGAAAACCCCCACCTGACATCTACCACAGAAAGTAAATGGTCCTCAGAAGAGGTGAGTTTTGAGGAAAACCTGACCAAGTAAAAGAATGCAGAACATAGATTATACAGTCTGTGTTACTGGGACTAAATCTAAAAACATAGAGGCTCCTGGCTTTTTTTTTATGCTTATATTAGTAATCTGGAAAAGAACTTTGATGCACACTGGAGAGCTCCAGACAAAGCAATGATCTTTAGATAAGTGAGGTCAGGAAGAACTCTGAGAAACCCTGGCTTATGTTAAATTGGGTGAAAGTGGCAAGTGAACTAAGTGTTGGCCCATGTAAATTAAATTTGCCTGGGGCTGTGAATTACTGTGAACTACGTTATCTCACAGGGGTTCTCAACCAATTGTGGCAACTGAGAAAAGGAAATCAAGTACCACACAGAGAGCTCAATTTAATCCTTTTAAAAATAAGTGACTAAGATATCAGAATGCTTCAGAATTGATGTTTAGCACAAGGAATATCCTACAGCCTTTACCTAAACCACTAATATGGCCTCAGCTGGAGTAGTATGTGCAGGCTGCCCATCACCAAATGGTAGCTGAAAGAAAATTAGAATTTCTACCCTCCCAATTCTGTAAAAAGGGAATAAGGAAGTATGGAACTATTAAGATGCAAAAATAAAAACCTTTTTGTTATTGTTGTTGGACTCTTCTCCCCCTTCATCCCTAGCCTCAAATGAGGAAGCTGAGAGTTTAAGATTCAGAAACAGTTTTAGCAGTTACATGACTATCAGACAGACAGGCAGGCAACAGTTATTTTGGAAAAGGTTATAAATATGCTTTCTTCCTCAAACCAATCTCATATAATAATTTCTATGTTCCTATAACCTTTGCATTGCCCTTGTATCTGTCTGAGGAAAGAATAGCAGGAAAACAAATATATCATGGAACAATGGCCTTAGTTCTAATGTTTTTAAAATCTGATTGGATTATTCTGAAAAAAAATGGCTTTTCTAAATGCAACTAACTGCTTCATACTAATGTGGTAGTTGCTGGAGAAACTGAACTTTCAATGAGATGTAGGCCTCCTATCTTGCTAGTTTCATTAGTGATTCCTTAGGGAAAGTGAAATCATAGGGTACATACCTCCAGGGCAACCCTACTCTGCAAAAGTGGTCATGGGAAGGGCTTAGGGGGAGTTGAGGATTTGGGACCTTGTGCAACAGGTCTCTAAGGGCAACCTTATAATGACAAACTATGACGTTGTCAGTGTCTGGAAGGTTTGTCTCGAGTTCAAGATAATTTCTTGCAGTTCTCTGTATTACAAAATTCGATGTCAGTTTGTGGCTTATTTCCCAGGTTTCCAGGAAATAATATAGCAAACATATGAAAACCTGAGTTGAAACCATTGCAGCCAAGCTTTTGTCCTTGTCTGAAGAAGCTTGACTGTATCAAGCAGACTAGATTCAGCTGGAGCTCTTCCAAAGCTGCCTTTATAAACCAGTTTCCAGTGGTTATTTGTGTGAGGCTAATCTTGGAGATTTCTAGATGTTCATTACTCCATCAAGTCATCACACTTATGGAGGAACAGGGTGTCCTGAAAATTTAGGAAACATAGTTGGAATGAGTTTTTAAGTCAGGGTATCCAGTGTAAATTTAATTTCAGATTTTCTAAATTAACCTTCTTGATAAGGTACCTTTACATTTCTTGTCATAGTGAATTTTGAAACATACCTTTTTGAAGCCAACTGAAAGTGAATTTGCTCCCTAATGGGCTGGGATCCTTTTTTCTTCCCCCAAGTCAAGTTTGATCAACATTCTCTGAAGGGAAATACTTATTTATTTATTTAAGAAACTTTTATTTTCAATGAGTTTTACTTTTTCCATTTGTATTTGCAAATAGTGGATATATTTAGGTCTGCTCAGTACTTCATCTGCTGAAGTGATGTCTTGCTCTTGGCTATTTTTAATGCTTTCCTTTGATACAAAGGTAGAGCATACTTTCATCTCTTTGTGGGTAAGATCACACACATATTTAATGAGGATACAGCAAAGCCCCAGCTATGATTAAAAAGTGTCCCATGTCATCAAACTGTCTTGTCCCCATGTGATTTCCAAATTATAATAAACACATACAGCAACTTATTGGTGAAACAGGGGATATATGTCATCATTTTGATTCATCAAATTTTAAACCACAGTATAGATTCAGCACTAAAACTGACTCTAAACACAGTTTAAATGTTACAGTTGCTTTATATCCATGCAGTGTTCAGAGTACTTTTAAATAACTACAGAACTTTCATGTGTTGATGTGTTCTGATGCTTCAGTGTTTCCTGGAGAAAACTATTAAAATTTAGTACAAACTTATAGAAAAAAGGATACATATTTACATATCAAGAATACCAAGCTCAAACATTGCAATATCTGACACTGCAATATCTAAAAGGCAATATTGTCTCCTAGTACAGAATTATTTTCAATATTTATGTTCATAATTGATAATCTTATAGAATTGCTAAATAAATGAAACTCTGATCTGTAATTAAAAATTATAATTGACAGGGAGGTGGACAAACCCATATCCAGTCAGTACAAAAGCCAATATTTTCTATTTTATTAATTTTAGTCAGATCTACTAATGCTCAGGAAAAGTATAGATTACCTGTAAGGAATATGTAGTTCACAACATTAAAATAATTTTATTTGAATGCAATATATGACTGTTTTGCCTAAAGGACTGAAAATAACTCACCCTGAAGGGAAAGTTGTATATGAAAAGAGGAGAGAGAGTTCAAGACTGTGCTGGGTCTGGCTGGATGGACTTAACTTTCCTTCTAGTAGCCTGTATGGTGCTGTGCTTTGCACTTGTGGCTAAAAGTGTTGATAACACAGGAGTGCTTTGGCTATTGCCATGCAGAGCTTGCACAGCATCAAGGCTGTCTTTCCAAAGCACTCTCCCTCAAAGGCCAGAAGTCTGGGGGTAGGCAAGAGTATGGGAGGGGACAGAGCTGAGACAGCTGACCTCAACTGACCAAGAGGATGAGCTTTTACATGCTCAGCAGTAAAAGCTGGGGGAAAGGAGGAGGAGGAGGAGGCAAGAGATGTTAAAATTAAGGCATTGGTCTTCCTAGGTAACTGCTATGAGTGCTGAAGACCTGCTTCCCAGGAACTGGATGGGCATCTGTCTGCTGATGGGAAGTAAGGAATTAATTCCTTTTTGTGCTTGGCATTCACGTGCAGCTTTTGCTTTTCATATTAAATTGTCACTATCTCAAACCACAATCTTTTACATCTTATTTTCTCCCCCTGTCCTGTTCCTGAGGAGGAATAAAAGAGCAACCTAATAGGGGTCTAGCAGCTAGACAACATCAACCCACCACAAGGGCACATACTGTGTTTCAGGGTTTATTTTGAGTTGTTTTGGCAGGGATAGTGAAATTGGTAAAGGAAGACTGTATTTTGAATGTGGTTTACATATGGGAACTGGAATAAACTAAAGTGGATTTCCAAATCTTTTGACATTCACCTTTTGTTCCTTGGAAATCAAAGCTGTTCTACCTTGTGGAGCTATCCTTAATTCTGTTAATTTAAGGACAGTCTGCTCCAAGTCATAAAAGAAATTGCAATTTGCAAAGTTAGCAGACTGATGGGTTTGCTTCAGGCAGGAGTGTCGGTCTGCATTTTGCTTCTAAACCATTGTGCTATGTTAAGATACTTCATCTAGTTCCACAGAATTTCTCATATGTGCAACTAAGTCTCCAAAGTGGCATGTTGTTTGCCTTCATTTTACACCCTTTGCATTTGGATAACGTAACATAGACAGTGCACATTTTCAATCTATTACTATTTTCTACAGGTGCTTCTCTTTCCCTCCCCTATGCTCATTGTCTCCCTTGCTGTTTTCCTCTTGCAGAAGACAGTACCCAGAAGACATTACCCCTGAGTTTCCACATGTAATAGCACACTTGTGTTCATAATATTGCCAAAAAGACAATGATTTAACCCAAGGGATATTGATATATTCCACTTGCTGGAATGACTAACAGCTAGCAACACTTTTGATGTCAAAGAGTTTCTGTACACCAGGAACAGGGATCTACACTTTGAAACTCCCAGTATAGGACTTCAGAGTGTCACTAAACTTCATTTGCTGTGCACCAGGACACACAGGGACTTTTCAGCAGAGCTGCCCCCACCCAGTCAGATCCCAGCCTGTACTGCTACTTGGGGTTATTCAGTGCTAGGTGCAGGACTGCACATTTATCGTGGCTAAATCTCACACAGTTCTTGCTGGCCCAGCTTTTTAACATGTCAATGTCCCCCTGTACAGTGGCTTTTCCTTCTGACAAATTGACCTGCATTGGTTTTAAATGGCAAGGTTTTGGTAGCTGGGAGGGTGCTACAGGGGTGGCTTCTATGAGAAAGCAGTAGAAGCTGCCCCCATGTCAGACAATCAGCTTCATCTTGCTCCAAGATGGACCAATCACTGGTCAAAGCCAGTCAATAACATTGGCAGCATCTCTCTGAGAACATGTTTAAGACAAGGTGAAAATGCTGTGCAGCAGCTGTGACAGTCCCGTGGAACTGGAACTGATATCTCAAACATTCACTGAAGGAGTTTGGTCAGGGTTGAATCTGGGGGATGACTTTTGTGGTGATGCCAGGGTTGCAAGAACAGGAAGAAGGGTGGGTGGATGATGATTTTGGTTTTATCTTTTTTCTCACTATCCTAGTCTGTAACAATTAATTAGCAATAAATTAAATTAATTTCCTCAAGTTAAATCTGTGTTGGTTGTGATGGGAATTGGTAAGTAGTCTCCTAGCTCTTATCCTGAATCATAAACTTGTCATTGTATTTTCTCCCCCTGTTGTGCTGGCAGAGGTGGAAGGATGGAGTGGGTTGGTGGGTACCCAGCAGTCAGGCAAGGCCAACCATCTACATGACCTCTCCTCCCAGTTTGTTGCTATCTGCAAATTTGGTGAGGGAGAGTTCAATTCTAGTATGTTTATTTGATCCCAGAATATATGTTCAATCCCAGAATGTTTGAGTACTGAACAGTATTAGACACAGCACCAATGTCCAAGAAACATCACTTGTGATTTGCTGCCAAATTAGACTTTGAACATTTAATTACTAACTTTTGATCTAGGTATCTTAACCTCTTTTCCACACACTCTGTGGTCCATCTTTCCAGTCCAGATATATTACCACACTCAAACCCTCTGCTAATTTGAGGTATAGAAAATGGCCAGTGAATTTAATACTGAGATTTATTTAATTAAATTACTCTGGAAATTTCTCACTAGATGATCATAGAAAACCTGAAGTTGGACCCTCAACAGTTAAAAGCCTAATTGTGCTTGATTGAAAAGAAGTAGACATTTCCAAGCACTTGTCATACTCACGTATGACAACATCACACCAAAGACTCTTACAATTAAGTGCTTCCTTTCTGCAAGGCATGTTCCTGATTTTGTTAAGTTTCAGTATTTCCTATCTGAAACCTTCTCGTGCTATCTTTCCTATCCATCCTTATTATCAAGGTAAATAAACATATTATACACATTCTAAAGTTGACTGAACATCCAGTTGCTTTCAAATCATAACGTGCATCCTCATTAACAGGCTAAAAGTATATAAAAATCTAGAAAAAAGTTTTTTTCTTGTTGCAGGTTTATTTTGGTGAACTTGGAAGAAATTTATTGCCTGTTGGTGAAGATTTAGGTTAACTAGGAGACTTAAATTATTCTACTGACTGTTTAAAATGATAAATATTATTAGCTTATATAACTTTTTTAAAAAAAAACATAACAACATGATATTATGGTTTTGATTTAATCAGGAAAACAGCTACAGATTATTACAGGAATCCATCTATAGCAATATCACTGGCACTCCAGAGTTTTGGAAAAAGGGTGTACATTTCTGTTACGTGTCATCAGGAAATCAACTGGTTATTTTCAAGAAATTGTTACAGGGACCTAGGCTACCTGGACCTCTAAGAGGTAACTGTGGCACCTCCTGTACTGAGCCTTTGTGAGAAGACCAAAGGTCTTCTGTCTGTACAGTGCCAAGAGTCTTTCTGAATAACTTAAGTGAATACAACAAATGTTTAATATAATAATACACACAAGGTTCCATAGGCTCATATCTATTTTTGTCAAATCATTGTGTATGATGTTACATGTCATCCTTCTATATTCTAATGAATGCAGTCCTGAAGATCAAACACTGTTGTGTTATCCTATCAGATAAATAATAACATTTTGGTTTGCATTTGATTTTACCACCTTAAGTTACACAGAAATTATTTTTTTCTGCTTTCTCTTAAATTTAATTGTGTATGTAGAGTTTATTTGACTCAAGAATCTGACCAGTTGCTGGGGGTGATCCACGTAGATAACAGTTAGAAGTCCTAATGTAACTCAGCATATTTATAAAGGCTCTACAAAGTCCTGCTTCCCTAAACACAAGAGACTATCAGAGCTGGCAACACTTTTCTTGCCTGCAGCCCTGATGGCATTTCAGAACCTGACCTAAAGTCTTTCCCTCTAACCTGTTTTCAGGGCTGTCTCATTATTCTCAAGGTCACTGCTCCCATGTATGCATGTGGCCTTTTGTACTCCTCCTCCCTGGTTTCTGACCTTTCTTTGGTGGTTTCATTTAAAGCCAGCTCACAAAAGAGTGACTGACCAATTCCATAGCCCTATAATTACACTTGAAATTTCATTTTGGACAGTGAGTTTGCATCTATATTTTGTTTTGAGATCTTATTTTTCTTGTATTTTAGCATGAAAAATAAATTCTTGGATTACCAGTGCTTTTAATGCAATAAAATCTGTATAAAAATGAAATCTTTTGATATCTATGGGTATTAACCACAGTTTTCACCCAGTAGTGATTCCTTTTGTGGCTTTTCAAAAAAGGGAAAGATGTAGGAGAAGAACAAGCTGCTGGAGGAATAATTATGTGGAATCATACTTCTGTAGCTCAACTTATGACCCTTGCAGCTGCTAATTACCAGCTGAGATACAAAACATCAGGCAGGGAGTGTAAGTTATGTTGTGATACACACAGAGAACGGACAGACTGGACTCCTGGTGTGTGTAAACGACGATTGCTGAAGATCTACTCATGCAGAATAATCTATTTCTGAGGAAAAGAGTAAGTCTCAGTGGTTTGATATAAGTAACTTTTATATGTAGATCAACTCCAGTGAAGGGTCTCTGAGAAGCTGTCTGGTGCTTTATAGTGTTGAATGAGGACCCAAGCAAAAGAGGTTGAAAAATATTATATGTTACATTAAATATTTACCTGCTCTTTTACATATTCTGATATACCCTTAAAGACTGCTGATAATTGTATTTTTTAGTGTATTACATAACCCTCATGAACTTTTTGGATTATATGGTGTTGCCCTCCTATCTATCCTTTCTAATAGCACCTACTGCTGTTGAGCCTGAACACTTACTGTGCTTCCTGCTCATGAAAAACAAAACCAGGAAACAAAGCTGGCAATGCAAATACAGAGTAAGTGGCATCACTTCTTAATGATACCTTAATATCTTGAGATATTAAAAAATTTTACTCATTCCCAATCAAACTCACTATTTCTTTCAGCATTTTAGAAGCATGTATATGCACACGCACAAACGTACATGCATATGGTTTATCTGTGGCTAATTTCACACTTGATGTTCACAAGTCCTACATTTTTCTCTTTAATATTAGTGCTTGATCGACTGGAAATGCACAAAAGGGTAGCCCACAAGGAGAAGCTAGACTTGAGAGCAAACTACTGTCAAGGTACACGTGAAATCCATTGGAATCAGAGGATGATGTTCCCATGCTTGGACTTCAGCCCTGCAAAAGTTGCAAATGTTGAGATAACAGCTAGCAAATGAGGAACATATGGTTCTTTTTTGTGTGGTTTTCTTTTTTTTTTTTCTTTAACTTCTTTCAGCATAAATGTCTGAATAGCTGATATTAAGGTTAGTATCAGTAAATGGAACAAAGTCAGTTTAAGAAATTACAGACTAATCTTCAGAAAATTAGTACAGATTATGGAGATATACAAACGTATTTAGCAGCAGGATGGTGACTTTATAGTTCAGTGGCCTCTGTCTCATCGCCACATGGGATTTCTAATAAATTGTTCTGAATTGTACGTCTGACCACTTGCCAAGAAAATAACACTATTCTTGTCAGGTCCCAAATGGCTCTGCAGTAACAATGTCACAGTGAAACTATTAGTGGAATTACTGTGTCAGAAAGACACCTCAACAAGCTAAGAACAGTCTGTGGCAGAAGACCCAAAACTACCTTGTGATGTGTCTCAGCAATTCTGTCATATCTACAAGTCATTACTTTCAACTACAACTTCTGAGCAATTGCAACATTGCAGACAATTATGGACACTGATGTTCACAACCTGAAAGAACCTGTGAAAAAAAACGGAGAGAATTGTAGAGACTTGTCATCTTAGCTCAGCTACCTGATGACTGTGTGTCATCCTGATACCATCAGTGCCTGATGACCTCCAGGTCTAGCAAAGGAACAAAAGTTTCCAGCATATCTGTTTCTACTTGTCTCCATTCACAGATTAGACTCTTATAGTTTAATGTTTTCTTATAATACTAGAACACAAAGTGGGATAACAAGACATGGAGGTGAAATTGGAATCTTTGGTGTGGGGAGGAGTAACTCCTTGCACTGGCAGATGATGAGGGCATCAAGAATAGCCAACATTTTGGGCTGCATTTTGGAAGAGAGTTGCCAGCAGATTGAGGGAGGTGGTGCTTACACTCTGCTCAGCTCTAGTGAGCACACATCTAGAGTACTGGTTCCAGTTCTAGCTTCTCCAGTACAACTGGGCAGCCTGCTTTATGTCATATCACTTGGGCAGTGGGGTCAGGCTAAGGATCATATTAGGTGACCTCAAGAGGTGCCTTCCAACTGCAATGATTCTATAATTAAGTGATTCTGTGAAGACAGTGAGTGTACTTAAGCAGGTCCAGTGAAGGGCCATGAAGATGAATTGATTGAAGAGTCTGACATAGGAGAAGAGCCTGGGACTGGTCA
Source organism: Merops nubicus (assembly GCF_000691845.1). NCBI lineage: Eukaryota > Metazoa > Chordata > Aves > Coraciiformes > Meropidae > Merops > Merops nubicus. The sequence goes on along the minus strand of NW_008583400.1, from coordinate 64,071 downwards.
GACTGGAGAAGAGAAAGCTTTTATTAATACATACAAATACCTGTGGGAGGGCTGGGGACACACACACACAAAGACAATGGAGCCACACTTTTCTAGGTGGTAACCAATGACACGACAAGAGACAGTGGACAAAGATTTCTGTAGAAGACATTACAATTATATATAAGAAACACTATTTTCAGCATAAGGGTGATTGAACACTGAAGGTTACCCAGAGAGGCTGTGGCCTCTCCATTCCTGTCCACCAGACTGAACATAACCCTGAGCAACCTGACCTAGTTAACTCTGCTTTGAGAAGAGGGGTTGGACTAGATCTCCAAATTAGCCTTCTTCTAAACTCAACCATCCTGCAATTCAGTGATGTTGTGATGGAAATGGAGTAAAAAGAAATAGAAAACCCAGGGAGTCCTGCTGTAAGAGAAATGAATTTTGACTGTGTAATGTGTAGAGAAAATATAGATTTATTAGGGAACTCTGGCATAGGGATACAATTTTCTGACAAATCCATGAAAGAGAAGTGAAAAATCTATGACTGATGAATCTAATAAGGAAACTGAAGAAGATGTATCTTATGAATAAAGACAGGTAAAAGAGAATACAGGGATCTAGGACAGAACAGAAGAAAAGTATGGTGCACACAGGGATTTTAAGATGCAGAGATTAGGGGAGTGCCTACAGTTTTAGGCATGAGGAAAGGAGGTGTGCAGAGTGTTATTCTGCTCTTAAAATGAAGGAGATAGGCAGTAAGGGAGCGTAGACATGTCTCCTAGGGTCCAGCAGAAGAATGTGGGGAATCTCTGAGGGGTGTTTTCCTTTCAGTCTCACAAAGGCAATGACATGGGTGAGCCATTTGAGTATGAGAATAGCTAACTCAGCCTCACTGACCCATCCTAAATAGAGGATTGTGATGAGAAGGAGAACAAGTTAGGGTAGGGGCTTTGCAGGCTTGGCAAGATGAAGGCAGCAGGCTTCATTCACAGCTAAAGAGCTAGTGAAAGCTAGGGAAGTGAAGCATGGCATATAGGCAACAGACTCAGAAACAGACCAGATGGATTAACAGGTGGTGTGGGCACAGCACAAGGAAAAGAGGGGTAGAATACTGATAGAAGGGAAAAATATCACCAGATTCAGTAAAAGTCTCATGAATTCAAGCACAGGGTACTAAATTTCAGGAAGCAGAATCAAAAAACCACAAGGGAATTTTTTTTTTGTTGATCCAGGGCTGTTGCCAAGACCTGATTTAATACAGGACAAGCAGTAGATGAGACAAGAATCAATGCTTTGGCATATCAAAAATCTTGATGACTGCTTAGGCTTAGTCTAGACTTACAAAGGCTTTTCAATCTGCTCCATGTGAATTTAGGACAGTAGCTTCCCAGAGCTGCCATTTAATGAAGGACATATGATTTTAGGATAGAAACAGGCCAAGCAGCTTAATCACTAGTGCTTCCTCTGTGGAGTTATTAAGCTGTGGTGAACAATATGCTTTTCATCTAAACACTGGTCTAACACCTTTGGAAAATGAAATATAGAGTAACTATAAAGCCTGTTAATGCTCTGCAGTCAAGAAATGCTGAAAGTGTTTTAGGTACCCTTCCCTCTCCCCAGTTAAAAATCATCCGTTCCTTCAGCCTGGACAAGAAGATAAAACAAAGACAGAAGAGATAATTGTATATAGATAATTAAGTTTTCAGTAAGAAGCTGAAATTTGCCTCAGTTTTTTCCTGAAGGGTGAATTTTCTGCTAGCTGTGCTATGGGACAAATACTCTGTTGATTCGTGGGAGCAGCCCTTTTAAAGTCAATACTTCTGTAGTCCCATTAAAGAAAATTTCCCTCTGACTCAGGATGTAGTTCCACAAACAGTGACCATTTTTGTCCCTCTGGTTATCTTAATGGAGGTATATACAGGAATAGAATGTTTTGCTTGCTGGTGGCAATCTTGAGTTTTATTGTGTCTGGTATTTATATCTTCTATTTTCCTCTACTTCTATTATAACTCATATTATTCTGTGCTACATAAATTCAAAAAAAACCCAGACAAGAATTGGGTAGTTTAGCCACCAACACTATATTTTGGCGTTTCAGTATATCAGGAATGTCCCTTTTTTTTTTTGTGCATGTATTGGGAGAATTTGAAATGCACTTTTTTTTTTGCTTTTGTTTTTCAGTTTTTATATTGATCATGGTGTTTAAGTACATAGCCTAATTTTTCACATTTATTTATGTATAGAGGACCATGATGGTGTAAACCTTTTACCTGATGGTATAAAAATTTTTGGAAAAAGGCTTCCTCTGTGGGATATTTTCATATATAACATGATAGCAGTCTGTGTGTGTGGGTTATCTCATGCTTCTCAACAAAAGACATCTCAAAGCCTGCCCCTGTGACATAGCATAGACAGTGGATTTGCAACTGTTCTCAGTTTGTGAATCCCTAAAATATATATATGTATTTTCTGAAGAGATTCTTATAAAAGAAATATAAACCTATTAACTACAGATGTATTCTTAGCTGTTTGTTGAAGAAACCTCAGCAGTAGCTGAGGATCCACAGACTGTGACTTCATGACCACAAATGTAACATGACCTTTAAACTAATATGTTAATATCAGTCTAAATATCTGCTGGTTTTCATACCCATATCCAAGGTGGCTATCAAGGATAACCCTATGGCTGTCTATAATTTTACCCTTTGAGTGCAAGCTACTTAAAATCAAGATATCTACATCCCGCATCTCATGCAGCATGACATCTGCCCAGAAACATTCAGATGAAATACCTTTTCCATTACAAAATGTTGACTGAGTGAAATAAAATGTTTCATGGGCAGGAATAGGTTTCCTCCATATTAAAAAAATAATGAAATTAGTAAATATTTTGTAATGATGTTTCATCTCAGCTGAAACAAGAGAGTCTAAACCAGTATGTTTGAGCCTTCTTGAAATAAATTATCTCCATAATTTCCCATATAAAATATAAATCATAGATATTTACATTGAAAATATTTATTTTTTAAAGTTATGAGTGAGTTGGTATATAGCATATCATTGTCCAAATGCTTGTTTCTATTTCCAAATAACTTTTTGAAAATACTTTTCATTCCAGCTTGGAGTTCCAAAGTTCAAAACTAAAAGTTTTGCAGGGAAAAGGAACCAAACTGGTTGTGAACAATTTACAGAAATCTAATGTATAGAGGAGAGAGATAAAAAGCATGCAAGTATCCTTTTGGTTTTTATCTTGATACTTTACTTTTCTCTGTCTTTCTTCTATTAATAACTGCTTGAATTTAATCAGATGTTTCACTGCAGTTTCTCTTTCTTTACAGAATTTTTTTCCCCCTTTTTCCTTCTTTTGTTGTGTCCTTGTCAAGACTTATTTTTCCTATTACCCCAGTTTTTGGTATCTGAAACGTATTTCATCCCCACAGTACTAATTGGCCACTTTGGGCTGGATAGCAACCCCATAAAATTCTATAGAAATGCTGCAGTTAAAGCTTTAATCCTCACCATGTTTAAACACCAGGCATCTAAAACTGAGGTTATTGCAAAACTGCATCAAGAATTCACAGTTTTGATCTATTTTTATATCTTCTCTCTGATTTTACAGTTACTATCTTAATTATCTCATCCCAATTACTCTCAAATCAACATGTTGTGTTATTTTTTTTTTTCTTCAAACTTGATTGAACTATTTAAGGAGAGATTTAGTTTATCAATATTTATTTTTAATATGAAATAATTATTAAATATTTAAAATATGTCTCTGTAACCCACGGAAAGACTTTTTTTTTTTCCCCCAAGGTGGTTGGCAGGTTTTTGGACAGTAGCTAGTGCTGCTATTTGTTTTGTCCTGGTGACAGGTGAGGGGAAATAATGAAAATGAATTCATAGTCCATAACAGATTGTACCATCAGTATGAGGAAATGGTTCTGAAGTCAGTTCAGGGGTTGTTGTCTGCTCCAGACTCTCACTTTCTGTCTTCCATCCTTTCTTCTCTGACAGTAGAAGCTGCACAGATGGATTGTCTGTGAAACCCTCGCTCTTTATACCTGAATCTGCAGGAAAAAATTACACTTGCTGAAGCCACCTTTAGAATTTTCTTCAGCTGAGCTGGGGTTTTGTGCACCTGTTCAAATGTTTGCTGAACTACTATAGATGGAGAATGTAGTCTTATGTTTTTCATAAGCCAAAAGAACACCAAATTCACTAAGACATGAGCATACATGATGTTTATACTTATAAATTATATTCATCTACACACATCTACATTCCACAGTGCTTTACTACTGCCTGGATTATGTATTTTATTGGCATTATCTTGTATTTTTATGTAATGTATTAACTATTCTGTATTATTATACTGTATTAGTAAAAAATGGCAGAGGTAGGGGATGGAGCAGGAGCAGGCAAGTTCATCTAGGCAGTACAAAGAGCAGAATTAGCAGAGTAAAAGTGTAGCAGCTCCATTACATGAAAAGGTCACAGCTCTACCTATGCAGCCCAGATAATTCTGGAGCCTGCTGCCTTGTAAGTCATTTCAACAGTCACATATAGAACCAAATGACTCTTTGCATCATTGTCACTCATCACTGAAGCTCGAACGCAGAGATCTGAGATTAGAACACATAACCAACCCCTATGTGATAAATACTAGCTGTGGTTTATGCCTGAATTTCCTCTTTCCAAGGGAAGAGCTTTAGCCCTTTCCAATCACTTAAGGAACAGCTTTAGATCACTCCTGCTGCACTCATGGCATCATGGGAGTTATCCTTAGCAATTTTTTAGACCTATGCTGGCCACTCAAATGTTGTGAGCAGAGGATGCTGGTTCACAACATAATGCAGAAATTTGGAATTCTATTTTTCTGTAGAAAGATGAGATTTCCCAGCTGAAAATAGATGTATTTTAAACATGGGTGTGAATAGAAGTCCTGTCAAAATTTATATTTCTATATTGAAAATATTTGCACACATTTGTTAATATTTCTTCAATATTGATTTCAACTTATTAAAGAGATTATTTTTCTGTTTAAATACTTATGTTGATACATAACATCATGTCTATGCTGCCAGACCCACTGCCACTACACTTATGAGAAAAATTCCCTTGAAATTATTTTTTTTCAGAATTTGTCAAGTTTTACCAGGAAAATTAATAACATATGGTTGGTTTTATTATTAATAATAAAGTTTATAAAAAATTATACAGTATTTATAATGGTACTTCATGTGAAAACAAAAGTAAATAATCAAATGTGACAGTCTTATATGTGATTTTATTTTTGTCAGAATTAAATCTCAGATTTAACAACATGTGTTTCCAGAGGGAAAATCTTTTGCCACTAAAAGCGGTGGAAGAGTCTATATTTTGGGATAATATTTATATCAACTTTATAAAATCTCAGTTTTTAGTGAATTAATCACTTTTTTTTTCTCTAAATCAAGTCAGTTGTAAGTGGCATTAACATTTATTGTTTACCACAAATACATAAAACCAGGGAAAGTAAAAAAGGTGAACAGACCCCTAAACCTCCTTTCATCATCTCTCCTCCAGTTTTGTCACCACAATGGCAAATTCTTTAAGATTCTTTAAGCTTCTTACTGCCATAGTGACTCCAATGGCCCTGAGACACCACCAGTCCTGCCTGGACCTGCCCACCCCTGGGGATCCCTCTCAGCTGCCCCCAGCCCAGGACCCCACTTCAGCTCCTCAGGTCCACCAGTGACACCACAGCAGGGCCAGTCTCCAGTTCCCCACAGCCCTGCCCAGCCACAGGCTCCACCCAGCTGGGTCCACCCATAGGACCCCTCCCAGTCCAGCATTGTGCTGTCCCTGTCCCCAGGGAGGTGACTGGTGGGCTGGGGGTGAGATGGGCTCTGGTTGGCAGGCTCTGTCCTGGTGGAGCTGTTGGGAGCCCCCACGGGACCCTGACAGTGGCTTTCTCACACCCAGAGTACAGAGCTGAATGATGTCAAAACTATCTGACAAAACAAATGAAGAATTTGAAGTATCTTCTCATGCTTTTTAGTTCTCCAGTGCTCTGGATGAAAAGGATTTTCTTCACTAGGAGCCTCATAGCTCTTGCCTCCGAGCACCTGCCAGGCAGACATCACAAAATGCTGCAGGAACTGGACTACACTTGCAGAGAAAATACACATCAAACCTTCTCTCTCTGTAACTGGTTTAGTCGATTCCTATTCAACAATGCATTATGCCTTAATTATCCTTAATTATTTTCTAAAAATAACACCTGAGAATTCAAAAGAAAACCCTCAAATATAGAATGTTTTTCTGCCTTGGTCTCTTTTCCAAACACTTTTTCTAATAGTGCTTTTTGGTTTAATTTGGGAATTCCATAATGTAAATTCTGCCAGTATAGCTCAATGAAAAGATCTTGTGTACTTTTGTAACATATACTGTAATTCCCTTTTGGCATATCTTCTCCCTCCCTTTGCTTCTCCCCCTCCATATGTGGCCTTCCTTTATACATGTGTTTGTAGGAATATATTAATATATGTGCTTTTATTTTTTTCTCTTTAAACAGTTGATAAATCTTGGGGCACACAGGAATAACAGCTTTTCTCATGGAGGAGGGTTGTTACTGATAATGTAGGAGTATAACAGAAGCTATACAGCATCTCTTCCTTTCTGATTCTACACCAGACAATGCTTCCATCTAATAACGAGGATTTATGATCATTAAGTCAAAGGCAAAGCTGAAAAATGCCAGTGAGCAGCATGACCAAGCAGAATACACTGAGACAGAGATTCAAGATGCAAATAGCTATTTTAGAAGTGAAACATATTCACAAGGTCCTTGCAGATGCTGAGTGATACTGTCAGTGCCAATAACTGCAGGACAACTTCACTAGGAAGGCCAGTGGGATGTTCTGAGCGCTCAGGTTTCCCCTAAGGCAGAGTTACCTAAGACTCAAAAGCCTTGGGAACACATCCCAAGTCCTCAGCTTCCAATAGGGATTCTGGCTCTGGAAGTGACAGCTGAATTCTGGTTAGTATGGGGATTTCTGAAATTCTCTAAGTTCCCATTAAACTTAGAAAAGTCATGGTGGCTGCTTGCCCTGGAGAAACATGCTGAGGGAGCATAGCCTGTCTGGCACAGCTTCCCCAGCCTGTGGACCCCAGAAATCTGCCAGAAATCCAGGCAGAATTTGCTGTCTTCCATCTGGCTAGTTCAAAGTCTAGCCATCTGGGCAAAGAAACCTTCAGTTCCCTTCTTTTTAGCTGCTTTTATAAGGAAGAGAAAAATTAAAAAGCTGATTTAAACACTACTAAAAGAAATTTGAATGGAATGCAGTAGTGTACCCATCAAACACACACAGCTCAAATTGTGGTGCTTTGACTTATTTGCATTGCCCTGTCATTCTGACATTTGCCACTGGGACTAGTAAAGTCTTTGGCATCCATTGTTTCTAGTGTGGACATCAGACATGAGGTCTCTAGGAGTGGGGGGAGAATTTCTGTCTGTTGCAGACATTCTGATTTACCTGCAGACTCTGTGCCTGACTCTGTGAGGATCTGTCACTGGAGAGATCTGCCAACTTGCTGCCCTTTTACAAGCCTTTCATGCCTTTCTCAAGTCAGAAATGTTCTTATGAAATAGATACTTCTCTCTTTTGACACTCTTTACATCAGAAGAGAGGCAAGGTTGTGACATGCAGATGATGCTCTGCTAGCTTTTGTGCCAAAGTGTTGGGGAGCCTTGGATGCCTGCATCCCTAGCTCTAGGGCAGCCCAAACTGAATGCTGCTTTGGGTATCTCAGATTTCCTGCATGGAAGTGTCAACCTGGCCAGCTTGTGGTTTGATTCCTCAGGCTGGAGCCAGGAGATGTTAAGATGCCAACTGGAGCAACTTGGGTATGCAATTTTGAAAGGATGAATATGCTCAATTCACAAAACTGACAATTGCATTACTTCAGAGGATAGCTAGTTTGGACATGCAAATGCTATTGTTGTGAGTCAGAATAAACAGCTGCTATGGTTTAAAAGATAACCCTTAATTAAATGGTATCTGACCACAAGTCAAGCACTGCACTGCCAAAGAAATGTGGCACTACTCAGAAACAGGGACTACCTGGACACAATCATGGTTGACAATTCCTGTGTCGTGGAGAGAAAGAACCACGCTTACAAAGACCAAATCAGCAGAACACTGGAGGGATGTTGAGATTAGGGTGGTGAGAGAAACATAACAAGGGACCTTTGGGGCTGACTACTGATTTAGATAGGACACTAACTGAGAAGATAGATACATTTGGTATTAATTCTGTCTTGAGGGAATCAGACAAAATCACAGAATCATAGAATGGGAGGGGTTCAAAGGGACCTCTGAGGATCATCTAGTCTACCTTCCTGATAAAACTGGTTTGCCCAGAGTAGGTAGCCCAGGATCATGTCCAGGGCAGTTTTAAGTATCTCCAGAGAAGGAAAAAGATGTGTCAAAGTTCGCTGGTTCCACCAACATTTTCAAGCTAATGGAAATTTTACCTAAATGCATTTCTGAACATGTCGACACAGTTTCCAGAGAAGGAAAAAGATGTGTCAAAGTTCGCTGGTTCCACCAACATTTTCAAGCTAATGGAAATCATTGACAGGTCATTAAAATTTACCTAAATGCATTTCTGAACATGTAGACACAGTTTGAGAGATGAACATTTAGTGAGTTGATTGAAGTATTTGTTATAGTTATTTCATAACCATGAATAATCTTTCAGAAAAGAAAATTTTGAAGAGGTAAGACCTGGAATGTCAGTTTTTTACTAGATACCTTTGAAACTCCCGTGCCAATATGTATTTAAAACTGACAGGATTGTCAATGTTATGGACAGTATACAGCAAAAGAGCCTTCTATAAACAAAAGGAAATAGCACCTGTATTTATGTTGTGGATAGATGTTCATGTAAATAAACTGATCAGAAATTCTGATTGTTGCATGTATGGCAAGAGTCCTGGTAGGATGATGAAGACTTGTGTAGGGACCCTTAAAATATAGGCTGGATGACATTATGCCTCTCACACTCCCCCACAAACCAAGGTGTAAATTCAGTTTTAAGGAAAGCTAGCACATTTCATTCTTGTTTCAAGTTCTATTTTAAAGCAATTTCTTACCTGGCAGATGGGAAAGTTTGTCTTCACTTACATCTGTTACGGTGCAAATTAATTCTCACTCCACACTGCAAGTTATCCCTTTTAGGAACAGAAATTGTAACAGTAAGATATAAATTCATTTCTATGCTAGGACAAGGCTCTTATTGCAGGTAGAAATACATTGGATTCTGCAAAGAGTTGTTTTAATGTTCTAGTAATAGATATTTTTATAATTCTGGGTACATTTAAATTTGTACAGGTGTTTGAAGGTTTGGCATTTTTTATTTTTCCTTAGAAAGAAATTATACCTTGTTATTTTATTATATTAATATCATTTAATCTTTTTATTTTCAGAGGGAAATCAGTTGCTTCTGGAAGAAATCACACAGTTAACAGTATGCAGAAAGGCAACTTTCTCTTTGATATGGTTCTTAATTATGCTTAATTGTATTTTTTTGACATGCACTAAGTCATAAGGCATTATTATTAAAATGTCATGTGACAGTTTTTGCATCAGAAATATCTGCTATTGTGTAGACATTCCAAGTTATTTGCTTTTCTGCTTCAAAATGGGCCCTATGTCTCAGTTGCCCACTTTAGCATTAAAAAATGAAGTTTCAAAATTGAAACTTGCAATATGTAGTAAAAGCTAAAAAGTTTTTTCACAGTAATAACAGTAAAAATGTACCTAATTTCACAAATAATTTATTTTTATTTAAGCAACATTCTAAGAGTAATGGCTTTCTATATAGTTTTTATGCATCGTTATATATTTTTTCATAGTCACATGGTGCTGAAAACAATAGAAGAAATTTGAAACAAAAAAAAGATGCAAGAATGGAATAAGAAAATATGTACATTTTGTCTCTAATCTGTCTTTACAACAACTGTAAATGAAAAGTGCATGAATAGTTTTGTAAATCAACATTAATTAGAAGCACAAAGGTTTATAGATTTAAAAAAACCACTCTATTTTCCCAGAAACTTACATGTACGTGTATATTTGTGCATATAGAAAATACTAAAATTTATATTAAACTTGTGATTTTAATTAACTACTCTAGCGTACCAGAAATTGCATATTTTCTTAGAGGAAAAATTCACTTTATAGCACTGACAGCATAGCTGGCACATGCAAACAATACTTTTTTATAAATAGTAACAGGTTTTAGTAACATAGATGCCAATAAAAATTAGCTGGGATTTTACCAAAGTCAGTAAGCATCCATTCTTGATATCAGAGTAAGTGGTAGGAATGCTGGGCCTTGCATCCATTACAATTTTCTGCAGGCAGGCATTCAAATTTAATAGATATTTTAAGGTAGTATGTGTAAATGTCTTAAAATTACGTATTTTGCTGAAAAAAAAGGTAATTATTGAGTCTGAAAGACAAGTGGTGTTTTGTATTATACCCATATTGTATGTGTACAGTTATTACATAGTATACAGAGAATATAAGTGAATAGTCCACAAATCATGCTGTAAATACATGAAATCTTCAAATAAAATGGTGCTAGTTCTGAAGAATTATACCATGCTATGTTTGTCTTTGATATATTGCTTTTTGCTGGTGGATTTGTTTTGAACTGGATCAATCCTGTCAACAGTTGTTCTGTTCTTTATAGACTCTGTAAATAATCAAATCTAAATACATTTGTAGTTACCCACCTTGCCATATATAGCTGGTGAGCAATCTATTTCTGGTGAGCGGTAAAGAAAAAGGACATCTTTTCAAGGGCTTCATATTTGATTTGTATTTGTTGCTGCTTTTGGCTTCAGCACAGCAAAACATCCAAACATGTTTGATTGCTTTTCTGAATTGAGGCCTCAGAAAATAGTTTTCCACTTCTGAAGAAGTCTGAGAGAGAAGTACTTAGGAAGCTTTCTTGTTCCTTTTTGTTCCTGATCCCAAGTGCAAATATTCCCTATTCATGTTAAATTCACACAATAAAAATGCATGAAACACACTTGAATCTCTTCAATTTGGCCAAATCAAAAATGAATATCCACAGTGAAAGCTACTTCTTAAAAATTCCCTTGAAATTTCAGTTCTCTCACTCATTTTTGTGCTGAAGTTTTTAAAAATGGGGCATAAGCATTTCTTTAAGAGGAAAGTGAATTCTATTAAATCCTCCTTTGAAAAGCTTTCTTAAGGACACTTCTACAATAGTCACATTTGACTATGTTCTGCCTGAAAAAAGAGTAGGCTGATGAATGGATGTTTCAAAAAACACTGAGTAACTGAAAACATTTTCAGTTTGAGGTACAATTTGAATGCAGCCTTAATAACAGCTGTTGGTTGTTCTTCATCTATAACATACAGTATTTACACCAATATCTGTTCAGAACAGTTATCACCACAGTGCTTATTTCTTTCAGAAATCTTGTTTACTTCAGTATGGTTTTGTTTCAGTGAAGACTTTCAGTCACTTTCAGTGACTTTCAACTCTTTTTTTCATATGATGTCCTGACAAAATGTGGCTGAAGAGTATGTATTCACTTTGGCTATTAAGAATTCAATTTTCCTTGCAGAAGAAGGGTCATGTTGGTGAACTGAAAGCTCTATCAACATGAAGCCTGGTATCTTCAGCCAGCATCAGTGCCATGTGTAGTAGACAAATTTTTGAACTGCCTCTACAAACTCTAGTCAGATCATAGAACACTTAACCAAACAAAATAGCAAGACCAACAGCAGGTCTGACATCATTCATAGAATTGCATTCTAACCCTGAACATGAATGCATCCTATCAGGCACGTATGCTGCAGAGCTCTGAGTTTTGAGACATGCTGTCATGCTGAAATTCCTGAAATTGGTTTTACATTATGCTTAGTTTAAAAGTAAACTGGTTCTTGCAAACTGGTTTCTAGTATGTCAGCTTTTTAAGATGAAATACTCATGTTGTTAGGACTGTATAACTGGTCCCACTACTTCATCCCTTCACAGGTTTTGGGTTTTTTTTTTGTATACTACCAGCTTCCTAAGGAGACATTCAGACTTACAACACCACTGTGCATCCGGGGAGGGGAAAGTGGGAAAAGAAGCACAGCTAGTGCAATGCATTTGGAGATCAATCTGTTCTTGAAACCCTGAACACTTCCTGAACCTAAAATTAGTGGTAATGATAATGTCAGTAATCAAGACACATAGTACATGATTTGTAGTAAGATTGTCATGTTAACCTGGCTTGGTTATCATGTCCTTTAAGTACAGGCTGAAATGACTAAATGAATACTTACATAATAAATTACATACTTTCTTTTTGAGTTTATAATATATGGGCAATCTGGCTCTTCCCAGAATAGATATAAGTTCTCAGTTCAGTAACATGGTAAGTAACTTATCCAAACTGATAAAAAAAAGGGGGGAAAAAACCTTAACAAAAATCTGTTTCTTTTCTGCAACATTTTAAACATTTTTTTTTTTTTTTAAAGAATGCTGTTTTAAAGTACAGAAATCTGGAAAGGTTTATTGTATATGTGTGCATGCACTTCTGAAAAGAATAACTTACAAAACTTTTAGTCTATAAAAAGTTATCACAGAAAAAAAAAAAAGTTGCAAAATAAAAGTCTGTTTTAAATATCTCTTTGAAATACTTTATGCATCCACACAATTTTGTTCAAGATTTAGTTGAAAACAGTTCAAATCAGATTTTTTACCAGTTCCTCCTCTGATTACTTGTATCAAATTGTGCATATCAAATTAAACAAAATGTCATGAAGACCTAAAATAGCCAAATTTGACTTACAGAGAATAAGTAAAACCATATGCAAACATAAGGCTTAGTACTAGGATATGCAGATTAATATTGTGTCAGCTAAAAGGGAACTTCACTCGAGCTGCAAATCACAGATATGGCTCCAAAAGCAACAAGATTAGGATTAGAGATGCAGGACAGTTCAACAATCACCATTACTCAGAGTTTTCCCTTCCTGGAGGAGAGCTTATACTATCTTGGTGTAGGGCTTTCCAGCATGAGTACATAGTAAAAGAGAATTTTTTTTCTTCCTTCAAGAAAATACTTTGTATGATTGTGAAATCTTCTTTCATTCTTCTGAAATATTTGTTATGCCAAAATTATTAGTATCCAATCCTCTCAGGACTGCAACAGGAAATCTGAACAACTTTAAAGGTTTTGTTCCTGCCGAGTTGCACAGGCTGACACATCTCAATGTCATTTTTATGCTGAGAGAAGTTAATTTGTGATCTTTACTATTAATTGGACATTTAAATTGATAAACTGCAGCTAAGTTCTTTTTGAGGTGTCTTCCCTTCCCTGAGCTGCTCCCTGCCCCATCTCAAAGAGCTTGTGAAACTTAAGAGCTGTCACTGCTATGCCAAGATGTGGGTGTTCCTGCAGAGATCAAGTCATGCTTTCTTTTGGAAGACAAGGGCAAAAGAAAAAGTTGCAAACTATATAACAACAACAGGTTTCTTCTGATAGGTAACACATTTAAAAAAATAGGTTAGTATTAAAAACCTAAAATGATCATCATTGTCATTATCGTCATCTTTTGGAAACATGGGGATTTAGGGAGGACTTGCAATCTTTACAGTTTATACAACTTCTGACAAACATTCATGGTAAGAACCAAACAACTTCAAGCTGGTTTTAAGTGGGATTTGAGGACTAATATGGAGCTTTCACAGCTTGGAAAAATAATCCTCCAGAGGAAATTTAGGACGTTTTCTATGTGCATGTCACATCCTTCTTTGAGCACCATCCTTGAGATGTCAAATTTTTTTGTTTTTTCCTTTACAGGTTTATTACATAAAACCAAGGCTAATTGGAACAGGTTTTTTAATTGTAACTTAGTCTTGTTTTGTGCAGAGCAAAGCAAATTAAACCAAACAGCATTCCCATAAGCCCTTTTGATATGTACAGGCTGTTTGGATAGTGCTTTAAGCACTATTGAAATGTTATACCTCTTTATGCCAAATAAGAAATCTAATTGCAAAATCTTAGGCCAGAGGGACAACAAATATTTTTCTGGCATACTAAAGGGGACTTTTGTCTGCCAATCAACTAAATGGGTTACTTGTATGTCAGATATTTCTTTAGTACTGTAAACAATCAAAAAATTCAACAATGTGTTAGACTATTTCTGCTGCTACATCTTTTAAGGTTCAGATTTATCTGTTCTGTCTTTATTTAAATGAATCAGAAAAAATGGAATTTTCTGATGGAAGAAGTGAGAAAATACTTTGAGTGACTAGATGCATGTTCATTAAGCAAATTCTATTGCTGAGCTATTGTGGATCTTGTTATAAACTCGTAATAGTAGAATAGGATCATATATGAAATTTGTTTTCATTTCTTCATCAGAGCCAGTCTTATTTGTGTCAGCTGTGGGCTCAGTTAAAGACATACCAATTACTTTTTCCAATAAGAATATTTATGCATGATATTTTCTTTCCAAATATTCTGATATAATTAATTTAGTGTTACAGACTTTCTTATCCTTCTCAACTAATTGTCTCAGGCTGTTATTTAAATCTTCCTCCTGAATACAAATTATTCAATGGTTAATAAGGTTATAGACTAATCTAAATTTATTTGTCTGTTCTGAGAAATCCTAGCTTATCTCTAAATAAATACTTTAACTCCAAATACAGATTAGAATGTTGTTTAAGCTGCAAATTACCGGGTTTGTATTTTGGTTAGAGGCTGGGGGGGAAAAAAAAGGGGTTCTTTATCTCTGCCTTAATCATCTTTAAATCCTCCTGAGATTCAGAGCTTTGCAGGCAAGCTCAGATGTAAAAGGAAGAAAATATTTAGAAATGTACAAATCCTTATAAAGGATATAAGCCACATAACATTGGCGAGGATTCCACTGCCAGCACTTCTCTGTCTACCAGATCTCATTCTGTCACTCCATCTGAAACTAATGGTCCCAATACCCTTGCAGCAGCTGCAGCAGCAACTTGTGCCCTTGCTCACTTCTGGGACACTTTCTTGCCACTGCTCTCAGGAAAACTATTAAATAGAAAGTGAAGAGGAAAAGCCATCTTCCTCTTTTCAAAGTCAATTCTTAGGGAAATATCTATTGATGCAGTCAACTCTCATTACATCTGCTGGACACTTCTGCACAACTTCAAGAGTATGACTTACAGTTTTATGTTAAGTTCTAAGCTCACTTGCAAGTGGAGTGGGTGCAATGCTGGTTGTACAGTTTGATCTTCCCATATTCAAATCTGAGAAATTTATTTCATCTTCAAAGTCTATGTATAATGGAAAAAATCTTACAGATGGGATACTGGTAAAAGGGAGGTCAGTGGAATACTTCTGGCTATCAAAGCCAGCCTGAGCTCAGTGGGGATTTGTGTCTGCTGGCTCTTGATGATACCATTACCATTCAGAAACTATGTGAAGTATCTCCTAGCATTAGAAAGACACTTTCATTAGAACAAGTGTACATGTGTAGCTAAGATATGGGATGGCACTGAAAGAGAGAACACTTTAGAAAGTCTGGAACTGCTCCCAAAGAACCCATGTATAAATAAAGTGGTCAAGGAAAAAACAAACCAAACAAACCCCAAAATCCAAAACTACTAATATAAGACAGAAAAGGAAAGGTCTTTTTTTCGTGGTTCATTTTTGAAACTTAGGGTGCATTTTTTTGTGCTATTCAGGTCTCACTTTTATTCTTTTCTTTCTCATTCTTCTATACTTTCACTTTAGACATACATATTGCACAAATAGAATGTGTGGCATAAAAGGGAGGACAAATATCATAATGCAACACAGCTAACTCAAAGACAAGTAAAAACAATGTCAACACTTTTTTGCACTTTCATCAAAGATATTGTTTATTTAACTATAGAAAAAGTAACATGTTGGGAAATAGATCCATGGAGGACTTCTATATGTCTGTTCTCTACATGCTGCACATAATGTGACCTGAACTACAAAACTGTAAGAACTACAACTCTGTTATTCTAGGCCTATTCTACTCTTCCTTAGGTAACTTGTCAGCATAAGTAATACTTAGTTCTTCAGTCATTCTTTTAGCTAATCTGGAGAGAGTTTATAAAATAAGGCAATAAGTGTTGGAAAAGCTAAATAGAAAAGGACAAAGTGGTTTTTGACTGCAGTTAAGATGCTGTTATTGAAAATACTGATATATTGAAAAATATTACTCTGCTCAAATTGAATTACAGTGAGCAAAGGAAACTAAAATTAAATTGTTCACTTATGGGTCCTTCTGAAAGTTTTAAATGGAAAAGCTGGAGAGATTTGGCTTCTCAGAGGACACAGGGAGTCTTGATTTTTAATTGTCCCTCTTGCAGCACATCAATCAAGGCTAATCTTCAAGTTCACATACAAACTAAATGTTCAAATTGTTCTACAGAAATATGTAAACCCTGTGTGTGGATCAAATAATAGAGAACTTTGGCTTCATAACTCCTTAATTATCCTCCTCATCCTCCGGAAAATGTGGTTTTTTTGTTTGTTTGTTTCCCAAGAGGCTTTTTCTCCTCTACTGACATGCTCTCACACAATGCTTTTTGGCACAGATCAAATAAACATGCAATAATGAAACTTAACAATATTTTTCCATGTATTTCAAATATCAGCATGTTTGAAGTCTATAAATGACTTTATAAATCTATTAATTCAGCACAAAGGAATTTGGGGAATATCTTCATTCATAACAGCTAGCTAAGTACGCATTTGTACATAGCTTGATCTTTGCAATTGCAAAGAAGAACATTTGTATATGAAATGATGGGACATAAATATTTCCCAGAATTCTTTTTTTTCTGGAATGTCTTTATAGACAGTAACACGATATGTTTGTTTAGATAGTATGTGTGAAAGAGGTGCAAGATGCCCAATGTCTATCTGTCAGTGGATAGATAAGCTTTTACTTTTCAAAGACACAGTAATTTTTTTTTTCTTCTGAAATATAACAATTCTAAAAAACCTGGCAGAGACAACATGTGATCAACTGATTACAACTCCCATTTCTGTCCTCCTGTGCCACTGGAGGGGAAGAAGCAGAGATTTCAGCAGTAAAATTGTGTCTGGGAAGAAGGGAGGAATGGGAGGAAGGTGTTTAAGGTTTGGTTTGTCTCATTAACCTACTCTGATTTTCATTGGTAATAACTGAAATTAATTTCCCCAATTCTGGTCTGTTTTGCCCATGACTGTAATTGCAGGATAGACTCTCCTCACCCTTACCTCAACACATGAAGCTTTTGCTGTGTTTTCTCTCCCCTGTCCAGCTGAGGAGGGGAGTGACAGAGCAGCTTTGGTGGGCACCTGCCATCCAGCCAGGGTCAACCCTCCACACATACTCAGGGGCATCATTCAGCAAACAGAGGTTCAGTTAGCTCTGAATGGGGTCACTGTCTTTCTAAGAGATTCTGTTAACTTCTCTTAAACATAAGCTGTAAGAAAAAGAATGGCACTATAGTACTGAAGGGAACCAGACATAAAAGAATACATCCTTTATCACAAAAGCCATCTTTTTTCTATATCACAGAATTCACACAGTCAAGTGTAGAATATCACTAGTAGAATTTACCTCTCCAGAAAACCAATATTTGATTGTCTTGTCTTGGGAATCTTCTCTTCCTTTCTCCACTTCTTCATGGATGCTGCTTCCTTGCTTCAATTACATATAGATGACTACTGTCCAAAAGGTAAATAAATTCCGAAGAGAAGAAATGTCTGTTCCACTTCTTTCAGGATGTTACTTTTCTAGCTATTGTTATTCAGTACCTGAACAGAAATAATATTTTTCTTATCAAAACTAGTATATGTGAGGCAGAATTATTCTTGTGGCATGTGGTTTAGTAGAAAACCAGTTTAAGTCGTATCCAGATCCTATTGGACAGACTGGAAACTTGAACTCAGGGAACCCATCCTGACTAGGTGACTTCTTACCCAGATAAAGATGTCCAATTTATTACCCTTTGTGAAGGAAAACAACAACAAAAAACTTGGCATAGGTCTAAATTCTACTCTGCACCAGTTTGGCCTGAAGTACGCTGGTAGGAAAAGGAAGCAGAAATGCTTTGGGATTCACCAGAGAGGCTTTTTTATTCATGAAAATTATTATGTAAATTTCTGGCTTAAAGAAAGCACTCCTAACAAATACTCAAGTTGTAGCAAATGGGAACTCAATAAGGATTACATTCACAGGCTGTACTTCTTTATCCCCAGTACTCTCCTTTTGGGAGCAAATAATTGGATGATTAAATGTGATCTTAAGTAATGACCTTCTGAATGACTCCCAAAAACATGCACCTGGGAGATTTAAGTGGTATACTAAGTATCTGTAAGAGCAAGCTGAAAGTGGTAATTACACTGAAAGCTTGTGTAATTGTTAGGGGATCAATTGTCAAACACTGGCAAACTTAAGGAAAATTAATGAAGGATTGGTACACAGACTCATGTGACTTCAGCAGGTAATTAAGCACCAGGTTAGAAAGTAGTGTGAGGAAAATAAAAAGCTACTTAGTTTACTTTTGTTGTGTGACATTTGAAAGGATGCTAGATGTTAATATTTTCTTTAGAGTGATGTCCAGCATATATCAAAAATTATAATTCCTGCTCAGTTATTGAGATGTTAAGAAGTCACATGTTTAAACTGAAGTATCAATGAGCTCCTCCCCTCTGTCAGGGGAATAGAAAACTCCTTGGAGTAGCTTTGTCACTGGAGAAAGTATTTTGAAGATAAAGGGACAGGAAATCTCTGATTCTTCTCCATTAGGTTTCAGCTACAGAACTTCAGCAGTTGATGGGGAGAGGTTTTCTACTTTGGACAGAATGTCCCCAGTGTAGACATCAGTTAAAGAAGATGGCAGGATGCCAAAGACAACTGGAAATGCATCTTCACATTATATTTGGTCTTTGAGTTTGGCAGGGATAGAATTCATTTGCTTCATAACCCCCCATATGTTGCTGTGCTTTGCATTTGGGGCTAAACCTGTGTTGATAACACACCAGTGTTTTGGTTATTGCTGCATAGTGCTTGCACAGCATTGAGGCTTTCTGTTTTTTTTCCCCACTCTAACCCCCAACAAGTAGGTCCCTCAGCACCACGTGGACACATCATTCAAACCCCTCCAGGGATGGGGACTTCACCATTGCCCTGGACAGCCTGGGCCCTGACAACCCTTTTTGAGCAGAATTTTTTCCTAATATCCAACCTGTGGCACAACTTCAGGCTGTTTCCTCTTGTGCTATCCTCTGCCATCATGCTCAGCAATACAAGCCATGGGAAAGAAGAAAGGGAGAACATTTGTGGTTATGCCATTTGTTTTCCAAAGTCATCATAATGCACGCTGAGGCCCTGCTTTCCTGGAAGTGGCTGAACACCAGCCTGCCAATGGGCAGTAGTGTGTAAATACCTCATTTCTCTGCTTGCACACACAACTTTTGATTCACCCATTAAACTGTCTTTATCTCAGTCCACATGTCTTCCCAACTTCCTCTTATTTTTCTGCCCATCCCACAGGAGAGGGGAGTGCCTGAGTAGCAGTGTGAGTGCTCTGCTGTTGGCCATAGTCCACGTACCACATCCTCCCCTCTCTGCTCTTACAGAATACAGCTCTTAGGAAAGGATGTTGTGGCTGGTGTTTAATAGTAAGATGTGTATATGAAAAAGAATGTTTCAATATTTCTCTCAGCTTGGCCATATGCTGCCTTTGCTACCCAAATCTAGACATATTGTTAAATGGTGGGCACATGCATCTTTTTAGACCTTTCTGTTGCCTTCACACACTGTAAGAGAGAATTTTCCTTAGAATCTAGGAAACAGCAAGGATGTCACAGAAGGAACTTTGACTTCCCTACAAAAGGCTTATTTTCTACAAAGTGATAGCTTGCTGTGCGTGCAGACCTGGATGTCTGTAGCTATACAAATGGAAGATTAACACAATGAAAAGTGGACAAGTCATCCAGGATAAAAAAAAAAGCTCCTAAGGAAAAAGATAAGTTTATATATACACATACATATATATATTTGTCAACAAAAGATTGATATGGTAAACACACTGTTTAGTATGAACAGGATTCTCTAGTTTCTTCCCTCAGAAGTATCTTACTAGTCTGTCCAACTGTCCTCACCTTTTCTGTCAATTGATGGCATTACAGAGTTCTCTAACACCTAGAGCAGCTCTTTATCTAAACAAGAAATACCATGCAAGTGTCTCTAGAGCAATCTCTGTTGTTAAATGGTTTCTTTCAGCAGAAGAATGTACCTGTTGCCTGTTTAGGAGGCTCTTTTGCTTGCTGCATGCCATATAAGGAAGGCAATTGCCATTAGCAATATATATGCAGGAAAGACTTTGCCATCCCATTCCAAAGCATATTGGGAAGATAGGAGGTGGCTAACAACTAGAGGAATAAATAGATTGATGCTTTCACTCACAGTATATGATGTAGCAAAGAAAGAAGTGAGCCAAGTTAGAAACCAGGTCATAGGGGAAGGGATAAGCCAGGCCATCAGTCTAATTCTAATCATACAATAATTACCAAGAAAAAGCATCATTACATACATAATCCTCTTTCTGTCCTGGTCCTGATGTTGCCCCACCATCGCTGGTTACTCTACTTGCAGTAGACAATCAGGAAGCCCCTCCAGCAGCAGAAAACAGCATACCCACTCACTGCCAGCAGAGCCAGCCTTTATACTGTTAACCTTAGAGGCAGGACACCTGATGTTAATGCTAGAGTCAAGGCACCTGCTGGTGAGCTCCTAATTGGTTTTCTCCCCAGATTGTCTAGTTCTTATAATCAAGAGGAAAGTCTTTCCTGCTGGGACATAGGCATCAGCCATATGTTAACGTGGGATTTGGACCCCAGAACTTCCAAGGCTAATCTCCTTTAAAGAATGTTGCCATGTATTTGAAGCACTATGTAAGATGTTATCAGTTATATGCAGTAGATACACTTAGTCTCTTGCCTGTTCCATTCTCTGTCCTCCATCAGCAGCACACTTTCATACTTATCCTGGCTTCTGTCTCACTCAGTCATTCTCACTGTGCTCTGCAGTTTGGGTTCTTTTCTTCCCCTCTTCTGAACAACGATATCTGACATAATCCTCTTGTTCATAAGGTTGTATTTTCCCTTCCATCCATTTTGTTCTTGGTTACTTTAATGCTGATATACATCAGGTTCCTCCTATGATGATGATTCTTCTTCTGCCTATTTGTTTCAAGGAACTGGATCCAGCACCAATGTCTGACCAGTTGCTTTTTTCAATCTCATTTGGGAAACCTCTAGATTAATATGACAATAGTATAACAAAGACATCTGAATATTTGTTAGAAGGTGCTGAAGTCATGTTGCAAAATACTCATGTCAGTATTGCAGAATTATCATGTTTGCAAACAGTATTTAGCACCATTTTTTTTTTTAATTCTTTTTTACCTAAGTTTTCAGAAAGTCTTAACTACAGAGAGAGCAATTTGTTGTAGGGATTGAGTCAGAGATTGAGACCTTGGTAAGTGACAGGAAGAGAAAAATTTGCTGCCAACAGTTTTACTTGCACTAGTTGTACCTTTATTAATGTGTATGACTATGCTTTATCCCTAACATTTTATTTTAGTAATAACTGTAAGTATTTAGATTAAGGACCTTCCTAAACCATAGAATAAATGATCCACTGTTGCTTTAGTCTCTTTTCTGTCTTTCATGGTTGTATTTAATGATCAGCAGATGACAGCTTTTTCTTTACCTACCAGTTTTGAAACACTATATGAGCAGCACTCTAAGGTCACAGGATTTTGCTTACTTTTCCACAGAAGAAGAAAGCCTCCATTACTGCTAAGTTTTTCATAGTTAATACAAAACTGGTTAATAAGAAAGCTGAGGTCAAGTGACCAAGTTATAATCCAATTAAAGGTGGCTACACTCATCCATTAAAGACAGATGTAAGACTCACTATAAAGCAAAGGCTAAACCTAGAAGAAAAATGAGAATAAGTATAATAATGAGAGAAAATAGTCAACATATTTAGTACCAAGTATGTTTGTAAGAAATGGCTTATAGCTGAAATTTGATAGCTAAAATTCTTTAGATATAACAATGGTTCAATCCATACGCCACTTTTAAGATACTATTTCTCTTTGTAATTGTGTATTTATCAAGAAGCAGTAGAAAAGAGGCAACAGATGACAATGAAATGGAACGGTATGGAATTAAATATAAGTGCAGAACAGCTGTTCACTGATATTTGCTTATGTCCAATTGACTTGTTTTAACTTTATATATTGTGTATTGTGGCAAAATGATACTTAATTCACCAGTTTCAAGGAAAGACAGATACGCCCCACCCCAAAGCCATCTACAAATTTTATTTTAAAGTTGTCTGGGGTCTGTGAAACCTGTCTGCTGCACATGAAAATTTAAGCCACCAAATTAGTGAGTAGAAATGTTATCCTGTGGCATGGAAGACCAAATTTTAGATACAAATCAGAAATAACTGCAGATCAACTGCACAGAAGTACATTCACCAAATTGTTTTATGAAAAAACTAATTATAAATGAGCTGCAAAAAAATGATAAATGTCTTATGATATGTAACACTTAAGCTTAGTTATGACAATTTTGTAAAACATGAAGGGCTTATGTTTGTTGAAAACATATCTTATGAAAGTCTTTTGTTTTGCTTTTGTTTGTGTTATTGGATTGATGGAGCTACGAACATAATCGTGTTGAACAGTACTGAAATAAGCCATAGACAAAAAGGGGAAAGTCAGGATCTTTCGTTTCAGTGGGCATGCTGAATTAAAATAGAATTAAACACACCGTAACTGAAAATAGGGCTGTTCTTTCACAGAAATCAGCACTGGTAGCTGGAGTTCCAAGTCTCCAATGACACCCAGTTTTCCTCATTCTCTCGTGTAAGTGGATTTTTAAGATGCTGTTACAGTCATAGAGTTTCGAAAATTGATCTCTTACTGAAGCTGTAAAGTGAAGGTTTTGTACTTCTGCAAACAAGTTCCTGGGTTGGTTTGATGGTGCTGAGTGGTAGAAAGTCTGAACTGTGAGAGTATTTACATGCTGGTCATTTTGGAGGAAGTACTTACCAGGCAGAACTCCCTTCAAAACAAATGGGACACATTGGAAACATTAGGCAGTTTATGCCACCATAAAATAAGGTAAGATCACTTAATTCAGAAATACTTTTCTCTGGCAATTTGCACTCAAGTTAGATAAAAGTGTAAGCTTTCACTTAGCTGTTATTGAAGTTACCACACATTTTTATGCCATGAAAGCATTGGGGTGTGACACCACATTATTGTATTTTTATTCAGTAGATTTTTTTTTCTTGAATTCCTTGTATCAGTAAAGAGTCAAGCACAAACAATTTAATAGAGTTTCTTTCCTTTATCTTTGTTTACCTTTGTCTTAATTGGATAAAGAATTGTTAACAGAAAACCATTATCAACTAAACACTGTTCATAAACAAGATTAATTTTGTTGCAGCTTTGTTTCCACAGCAAGGGTCTAAAATTTTAGACTACAGACCTGAACACTTCTGAGTCACTTCTGCACTTTTTGCTGATATCCTGGAATTCAATCCACTGCAGAACTTAAATAAACTTCATTTTTGACCCATCATGAAAAATGACCTCCCTCTCCCCTCTTCATCCTTCTCAGTTACACTTTTCCTACATAATAATTTCACATTTTGAAGTAACCACAGGAGATTTTATATATATGCAGTAGTGAACGAGGTTTTTAAAGGTCTCCATTTGCAATTAAATACATTCTCCAAATAGATAATTTAAATTTTTAACTTTATCAATTTGATATGTGGTTTCCATGGTGATGAACTCCTAGCATTCTGAAGAAGGGTGGATTCAGCTGGTGGCTGAGGGTGACAAGTAGATTTTGGATTCTTTGCAGTCACCTGTGGGGAGAACCTGCTTCTATACTGCTAGTGTTCATGTTCAGTTTTATAATCAAGACAGCATTTTTGTCTGCTATAAGCTTCTTTGCTTTCTGCACTCTATTATGGCTATAAAACAAAAGATAATATATTCTGTCAATGGAATGAAATAATGCTGCTAGGTAATAGAGTTTGAAATGTTTACAAACCTATAAATGAAAACTGCTCCATTAATATGAATGAATATAATCAAATTCCTTCATGATAATTGCTACATGCATAATATTGCACAACAGAGCTATTTTTAGCACATTAGTTACAGGTTTTATAGACTGTTCATAATGCAGTGACTGTTCATAAGTATTATCTTCTATTATACAAAAGAATGTTCTTTCACATCCTTTCATTAAATGTTAAAGGCCTCATTCTGTAGTGGGCCAAGTCTGATTTTTAAACATAGAAGGGAACAGTGTAATTACATGTTCTAAATCATAAACATATCCAGAAATGAAACAGGCAGAAAAGATCCCATTGGATTTCAGGTACCCTGGTAATTACACACCTTTAGCTCATTACAAAGAAAGGACTTGCAGAGACATGTAGAATATTGAGATGACAGGGAATGGGCAAGAAGAATTCTGCTCTAATACATTCTACTATACATGAGTGAGGAAAGAGAGAGGAACCAGAAAAGTGAGAGAAACTGATTAAGGTTTGGCATGAAAGATTAGCAGTTTTACAGGTTTCAGTCTCTTTGAGATTTTCTAAATTATTTCAGTATCAACCATATAGCACCTGAGCTTGTGTGGGTGAAAACAGCCCTCGTCAGATGTTGCTGATGAGGGACAAACTTGGCTCCTCTGGGTCTTAATCCCTGTGTTCCTGGTACCAGATTTAAAATACAGATGTCCTAGCTTAATCTTCTGCACAAAAGAATTCCAAATACCATACACTGTGTTCATGCACTGCTATGGGCTTTTTGAGATCATTAATTAATCTAACAAGCAGCACTTCTCATCATTTATATATTCATTGCATACGTTGTCCATGTTTTCCAACTCCTGTGTACAGCTGTCAGTCTAAGAGGTTAGGAAAACCTGACCATGGTGGTAGGCCATGTAATCCAAGAAAAGACAGCAATCTATTTCATAAATCATCAGAAAAGAATTGAGAGCACACTATGAGTGTTCTACATTAATATCATCAGCTGAGATTTCTGTTGGCTTTTTTTTTCTTTTAATAGAAATTCAAAATTCATTAGCATGCACATCTACCATAAAATGTGTCTTTTAGCACAAGCTGGTAAACTTAAAATCAAGACAGATAGTAAGAAATGTATCTATTGCTACTACTTGAAATATTTCTTCTACAGAAAACTCATGAATGAAACTGTGGCTGACCTTGGCTGGACACCAGGTGCCCACCAAGACAGCCTGTCCCTTCCCTCCTCTGGAGGACAGGGGGAGAGAAAAAAATTATGGGAAATCTCTCATGGGTTGAGATCAAGACAATTTAAGGAAGCAAAAGCAAAGGCTGCATGTGGAAGCAAAGGAAAACAAAAGATTTATTCTCTACTTCCCATCAGCAGGAGATACCCAGCCACTTTTCAGGAAACGGGGCTTCATTACATGTAACAGTGGCTCTGGAAGTAAACGTTGAAATAACAAATGCTCCTCTTTGTCCTCCTTGCACTTAGCTTTTGTTGCTGAGCAGATGTCATATGGTATGGAATATCTTTGGTCATTTTGGGTCAGCTGACCTGGCTCTGTCTCCCCCTGGTGAGGGGGAATGCTGGAGGGCCAGCTTTGATGCTGTGGGAGCACTGTTCAGCTACAGCCAAATCACTGGTGTGCTCCCAATGTCTTTCTAGCTACCAACACCCAGCACAGCACTATGAGGGCTGAGATGGGAAAAATTAACTCCATCCCAGCCAGACCCAACACAGAAACCATAAAAATCAAATGAGTAAAAGATGATTGGTACTATCATCAGACACTGAATACATGTACATTTATTTGGTTTAGATAAGCATGTTAGAAATTAATCACTGAATGTTTAGAGAAGATTATGTCAATATCTTTTTGTGCACTACTCTACCACTAAAATTCAAAAAAGGAACATCTCTAGATTACCAGATGTCATTGAAGTCTATTCAGCCTTTTGGGAGCTTGCTCATTGTTCCTAAAGAAACATGCTAATTTGTTCTGGGAATTTGAAACCACCACACAGAGCTACACAGATATTTTTAAAACACTGTTGTAAAATTTTCACTTTAACTTCTGCACAGCAAATTTGAGAGAGAAACAGAAAAAAGAAACTCACAGAGGGGGAAGTAGTTTGCAATATGATTAATCTGATGATTTAGTAGGAGGTGTAACAAAAATACATTGTTAGGGAAAAATGGTTCGCAGTATAGTAAATGAGCCGATTCTCTTTTTGTATGGAATCTTTGTTCCAAAGAATCTGTATGGAATATTATCGTTACAGGAGGATTCACACTACGAAATGAGACAATCAGACCAGTGCCGAGATCAAATTTACATGGGTAGCAAGTAAGAGACATGAGAAAAATGACAAAAAAAAAAGGAAAAAAATATAGAGATATCAGAAAATAATTATTAACTTCCTAGCAGGAACAAACTGCAGTGCAGCTTGGGAGCTTTAGTTCTCTACAAATATAGAACTAAAACAAAACAAACAAACAAAAAATCCCTTTTGGAACATTTGTGATAGCTTCTAGCTGGTGATCAGTTTTGAAGACCCATACACTCTATGTTCAGACAACTTCATTTCTAAAAGCTGAAGGATAAAAGCAAGATACAGTTGGTCAGAGAATTTTATTCATACTACTAAATACTGAGTTATTTCAGCCTATAGTAGTAGTTCTCATTCTAATGAAATCTGGCACAGAAGGCTCTTTATAAACTACCTTTGAAATTTCAACAGTTAGAGCTAAATTCATTATAGAGAATAGTCCACGGTGGGCTGGAAAAAAATCATAATCAGAAATAGAATGATATAGCAGATATAGGATACACCTTTTGTAAGTGTAGGAGGACAGCAGTTAACTTCAAAAGCTTAACACCTATTCCTTGTGATCTTCCTTTCTAATCAGCTGAGCAGGTTTCTCTCCTAGCAAACTATAGGTCTTGCTTTCCTTTGATTTGGATCAGAGATGATGAGACACTTTAGTTCTACCATGTTAAATTTACATGAAAACATTATCCATCCACTGGGATCTCCTGGAAGAACCAGCTTGTTGCTTGCTAGGCTTTTCATGCTCTGGGGGGAACATCTTAGACTAAATCCTGCAGACACAAGAACATTCTCCTCATAAATTTTTTAAGGCAAATATAGACCATTTTGTCTGACTAACCTAACTTCCAGACTGCAGAAGCAAGCCTCAAACTATTTCAGGCCTCTACACTACAGGGCTACAACGTACATTTTAGAAGCATATCCAGCCTTGTTTAAAATTTGTATCAGCAGAAGACGTTCAACATTTCTCCAGACACTTTTTCTAGCAATTAACTGCACTGATGTCTCATCTTCCTGGCTTCAGACTTCAACCACAAGATTATCTTTTCTTCTTGTAATGGCCATTAAGTCTAATCCACTTCCTCACATATCTTCCTGTAGACCAGGGCTGAGTCACATTCATTGATTGATTACACCAACTTTGGAGTTCACAGGAGTGCTATAAAATAAGTTTGTGGGTTTTGTTTTTTTCCTATTCTTTCATGGCTCTCATGTGAAACTCTTGCCAACTCTTTGAGGTTTCTGTTAAAGAGAAAACACCTTAACTACACACAAGTGCCTCAGTAATAGTATATTTTAGTGAATGCCATTAGTGAAGCAGTCTCCTTTCTCCTGTTTGCTATTTCCTTGCTTCCATATCCCAGGATTATGCTCACCCTTTTAGTTACAGCATTTCACTCTTCATTTCATTATCTGTTTTGACCCTTAAATCCCTCTCAATGTCACTGCAATCCAGAATGCAGCTCTTCTCATAAGTATGACCTACATTCTTATTTCCTGGTGTCTGAACCTGTGTTTAGCTACATTAAAGCTTCAGTCATTCAAGGGAATCCACATTGTAGACCAACAGCTTTTCCCATTGTTAGACAGTTTCATGTAATAGCAAATTTTTACCAGCATCCAGAAATCTTGTAATTTTC
The DNA here is from genome assembly GCF_000691845.1 of Merops nubicus. Taxonomy (NCBI): domain Eukaryota; kingdom Metazoa; phylum Chordata; class Aves; order Coraciiformes; family Meropidae; genus Merops; species Merops nubicus. The sequence continues at coordinate 35,936 of NW_008583400.1, read as the reverse complement.
TTTATAAATGCTAAAGATAAAATAAATTTAAAGATATTTGCTTCACCAAGACAAGAAAAAAACTAAGACATCACCAGGGGGAAAAAAAAAAAATCCTTTGTGGATGATGACTTCTCATTTACAATAACTTTTGTGATCTATCAGTGAAGTAGTTCTTAATCCATTTACTTTGTTTAACTATACTTTCTATCTTACTTGAACAGATAGTGAGTTTCAAATCTAGTTGTCTTTTTTCAAAGTACTTATAGTTTAAATACAGTGTATTTACTTATCGGTTTTCAAATGCAAGAAAATTATTCACTTGTCATTTTGAACTAAGAGTTTCACAGTATTTTTCACCAGTTTAACTGTCTTCAGATTCTTTGGTGATATTCTCACATTCACAGATCATTACTGACCAAGTCAAAGACATTATTTCATTTTAAGATTTCATTTTAACTTTGTAAGACTCCCAAATTTTCCAAAAAACTACATTTTTCTTTCTTATTTACACTTCACTTGAAAACATTACGCCTTACATTTACTGTGGGATTAAGAGGTCTGACAGCAGATATATAGACTAAAAGAAATCATCTGGGGAAAGAGATACAGTGAGTTACTTCTTTCTCTCTAGTGTAGCATATCACCTGACCATACAATGGTGAATTGACTAAGTTAAAAAAGAAGATATATATAAGTCAAAAAAATTCTTTATCATATTGTAGATGTATATCATGTTGTCTTTCAAGCAAAATGTGACACCCTCTGCTGCCATTTTATATAAAATATGGTGACACTTGGTTATTTAGCTTTTGAGATACTTCATCAGCAAGAAAGGTATTTTTGAGACAGAGGGACAGAGTAACCTATTGAATTAATTCATATTTTCTACTCACTTTGTTGCACACGTACATCATGGATTCAAAGGGAAAATGAAGTTCAGGCCAACTGTTTCTTTCAGCTTTAAGCACGCGATCCTCAGTGTAACACCTTTCAAAAGGCAATGAAAAATTTAACTGTTAGCCATCATTTCTTTGTGCCAGTCTTAATTCTTTCCAAACATCTCTATGTCCTAAGGCTTAAAACCAATATATATATATTACAGCATACTTTTGTACTCAAGAAGAAGGAATAGTTTTCCCTTTTGGAAGAGTAACCTCACTTTCCTTTAAGGGTAGCGTTTTTATTAAGACATTGTAACAACAAAGAAGTAAATTGTAAACATTTATCATCTAAGCATTGCATTTATTGATTTTCTCATACCCAGTACTTTGGGTACATATTGATATATGTTAGCACCAGTGAAAAACGAAAGGTTGTAACAGTTCACTGACTCTGTATCAGCCCCCATGAGAGCAAGGAAACTTGGTTATAAAGTGCCCACATTGGGCATTAACCATTTATAGTATTTTAAATGCACTCTTTGAACCTTAAATAATGCTGAGGGACAATTTCATCTCCTGGTGTAGCCCCACTGAAGTGAGTAGAATTGCACCAACCATTCAATTTGTCTCGCTGTGCTTATGCATTTCTGCCTGTACTTGTAGTTTATTGTTAGACTTCCTTCAGTAACTATGAAGTATGTTGTTATCAGAATCCAAATCATTGAGTATATCATCAAAGAACATCTCAAGGGCCATATAAATAAGAATTCACCGATATTCTCCATCCATGAAGGGAAAGCAGTCCCTATTTATCTTCTTAAGGGAAAGTCAGGTACACTTCTTGTTTTTCCCTTTTGCAGTGGGAAGATGGAAAGTTCCCAGCCATTCCATCTGCATCGTGCCTTTCCTTGAGTGATTTCTGTAAAGATCAGGCAAAATTCTGACCAGGAGGTTTCCCATATCAAGGGAAGGGAGGGTCAGAAATGACATGGTAGGGAAGAAATAGACAGAACTGTGATTTTATGTGTAGAATTACTTCGCTGTAGCAGAAACAGTAACGATTTTTAAAGCTCCAAGAGACATCTCACCACACTGGAGGAATTTTCTAGTCCTCCTTCTTAGGAACTATTGCTTCACACTTTCTCTAGTACATACAACAAACACAGTTTTACCCTACAAAATTGGTATGCAAGGAGGAACACTCTGTGTACTCCCAGAAAGCACTCGAGTGAAAGCTAATTTATCTCTCTTGCTCTTGAATGTATGTACAGATATGTATACAAGGACTCAGAACTCACTGTGGTGGGAGAATTCAGAAGACAGACAAAACAGGACAGTTTTAACTTTTAAACTTTATCAGTTCATTTCTTAATAGCACACTTGTGCAAATGCTTAATTCTTACACATTATTACTCTACATCAGTACATATACAACACTGTTGATCTTAACACTTATGTACTAAATTATATATGAGTAGAGAGAGCTGATATTATTTAGATAGTAATGGTATTATTTAGATAATACTGATAGTTGTCATCCTTCATTGTCCTTGTTTGTTAATTTCTCTCACTTAGAAAACCTGTTTTTATGCATCTAACTATAGTTTTGATATCATTTCCTTTTCATTTGTCTTCTCAGATTTCCTTCTTTTGTAGCCAGCAGGGTGCTTGCCTACTTGCAATGCTGTGCACTTGCCTTTTCTTTTGGCAGCTTCTTCTTACTTGAATGCTTTCTGTGCTTCTATGGTGGAGACACCATCCCTGAAGTATTTAAAAGATGTGGTGCTGAAGGATGTGGTCTAGTGGTGACCTGGCAATTCTGGGTTAACAGCTGGACTTGATGTTAAAGCTCTCTTCCAACCAAAATGATTCCATGATTAGATTCCACTAATCTTCCTTTTCCTCATTGGTGATCACATTGCTCACATACATTTATAAAATTACATTCACAGTGTTACAAAACAGTTGCCTACACTTTTTAATTACACTATTTTAATATGCTTATATTCATGTTCAAGCCAAGTTAATATTAATTATATTCTAAGTAGTGCCCTTTTGTAGGTGTCACATTCATTTGTCTTGGCTACATCTCAGTGAAAATAAGTTACTTCATGCCTGCCATGGGATGAGCATATACATTTGGACAGAAACAGTGTAATGTTAATGCACTGTGTGTCAATGCTTCATTTCAAAGCAAAGCACACAGAATGTTGCTAGTGAAAGAAAACATACTCTAACTTCATATCTTTCTCCAGATTAAAAATGGTATTTAATTATGCAGTCATATCTGATTTTTTTTTTTTTTTTTAAATGACATTAAAATCAAACCAAATCAAGTCTTGACTTTTGTGGAATGTATATTGGCTGTGTCATTCCCAAGGAACTGTCCTCAGACAGCTCTGGTAACAAATCTCAAGAGTTGGTGGAAAGATGGCAAGAGAAAGCAAAGTCAAAGCTGTTGCAGTTTCAGGCACTTTTTGGTATTCAGTGCTAAACGCCAGGAAAACTAAGAAGTCTTAAATATAGGTTAGCAGAGTACACATAATTTGTTATTATTGAGGTTAACTGATATTTTTTTAGTGGCTTTCATCATCCAGTTATATTTTTCTTCTCTCTACCAATGCACTTTATCACCTTTGAAATGCCTCAGGCTCTAAGCAGGTTTACCAGAAGGTATGTTTAGTTCCTGTCTTCACATCATGTTTTTCATGAGAAAAATGAGGAAATGCATTAGAGTAAAATATCACTGCCCCTCCAGGTGCCATGAGAGGACCTTAATTTCCCAGTGACACAAAGCATTGAGTCCCTCGTGAACTTCATCTGACCACAGGAAACATCTAACCTCCAGATCCAAGTTTTTTTTTCCTGTAGTTTTATACAGCTAAATTAATTGCATAAATATGTATCTCTGTGTGTACTGTTGGTCTTCTTGCTTACATCCAGAACAGGACAATCAGCTGCCTACCTCAGAGAAGCTGTTTTCAAAGTTTCATAGTGGTGAATGACATCAGTCACAAGCCTGTCCCTAAAATATCTTATTTTAAAGACAATGACAAGCTCATCCTGAAGGATCCCTAGGCACTATGGCACAAGGACTGTACTGCTCCCCTCTCCTATTGAAACTAATTGCATTTGTCCCAGGGACACAAGTTTGCATGTACGTACACATACAAAATTCTAAAAAATATCTTTGAGACTCAGTTACAGAACTTCCTGATGAAGCCTACAGAGTTCAGATGGTGAGTCAAGAGAGAAAATGTTCATTTAGAGCACATCAGCTGAGACTGAGAAGGCAGTAGGTTGAATAATGCCTTAAACTTCTAAACTGAGGTCAGATTTCATTGACCTAAAGCAGCATTTACAGCTACACAGCCACACTGTTTACACCAGATTTTCTTCCTTTCCCTTAGAATAGAGAGGAAGGGAGAAAAGAAGAATCCTCTTGGGAATTTTCATGTTTTTGTGTGGGTTTGTTTGACTAGCACCTGGCTGCTAATGTTGATTCACTATGGATTTGTATTTAGTGGAAGGCCAAATGCTCCTGCAAGTGTGCACAGGTATAATTTACATTGCCACTAATTTAGAGTTTACTCTGCAGCCCCTAGGGAAAATTCTTATTCTAACAAAAATCTAGCAGTCAAAGAACTACTTTAACGTCAATTTTCACGCAAATGTCTCCTTAGAAGCTACATTTACTGAAGGGAATTGCCAAAAACAGCTTAGAGAAAATGCTGGGAAAAAAAAAGGAAGTACCTTTTCTAAAAGAAACAGAGAAAACACAGAGGATATATCATGGCCAAAAAGACCATGTCTTAGTAGCTGGAACCATATACAGACCTATTATCCAAAATTCAAATTGTCAAATAAAACACACAACATTCTTGCACAGTGGATTATAGTCATCTCTTTGATTTCAATGTAATTTTTAAATTATGGTGATTTAGTTAGAGCAAAACAGAATTGGATAATAAAGTCAGTTAAGATTTACAGACAAAACTGTATTTGTGCCCACAAGGTGCACAATCAGATATTTTGCCCCTTTAATTCATTACCTCATTTACCTTTGCAAGCTGTAGTTTGGGTACACATGATTTGACAATTGAAATGTTACTGCTCATTGTGGAAAAAGTCTGATACTTGAAATGCCAATGGTATTTCACCTCCTAATTGAACAGCCAGACAGTTTCCTTCTTTTTCTGTTCTAGTTAAAGACACTAGAGAGCTTAATGGGCAATGGCATCTTTGACAACTGCCAGCAACAAAATTTATAAAAGGTAATGTACATAATATTTCTCATGCAAGAAGTAACTGAAGCGAGCAAAATTATTCTCCATCATTGCAGAAGCTTGTGGCACATACAATTTCCCAGCACTAAGGTTTGGTCTTTGTTCTCTTTCTCTCCTTTTGTCAGTCTCTCTTTCTCTCTCTCTCTCTGTGTCAGATAAAAATCCTGGATCATACACTGCTATGTATTAGTTGGCTTGTAGTTATCAATGTTTGTCTAAGAATTTTGCAAAATTATTTTTATTTTTTTTCCAGGAAGATAAATTGATATTGCTGCTGAAATTGAAAAATCTTCCTCTTACAAGTAAAATAGTAATTTTTATTAACTTTTCTCTTTGTTCTAAAAAACACGATGCAGGACTATACTGAATTAGCTGTTAGCACCACTGGAGAACTTCACCTCCTGTAGTCAAGACAAGGCACAAGAACATCTGATATTTCTTGCCACCTGCCTTCAGAGGACTCTGTGAACCTTTCCACTTTCCCATCTCTATGTGAGGAATACAAGAAAAACCAAAACCAACAGCACAAATGAAACCCCATCACTTACAGGGAACACATCTTCTGGTTTTCCTAGTGTGTCTTATCACTCAGGTTTGTCTTCCAGCTTGTAAACCTTGTAGGGAATGGATTGTTGTGATATCTGCATCTTGTGCAAGGTCAAGGATACAGTCAGAGCTGAATAAATAAGCAAGCAGTGGTCAATCACAATCATAAAAGCCATGCATACAAAGATACATCTATATCTATATCTGTGTATAAACGATGTCTGGGAGTTCAAACCCCATGTTCTCTGTTCCATCAGTAGTCTGACCCTAAAATGACATTATGCCTTCTGGAGGCACTTCTTGTCTTTTTAAAATGAAAGATGCTAATTATGAATCAGTGTTAATCCCCCTGATTTGTTTGTGGTAGCATTAAGCTTGATGAGGCCAGTTGTTTTTAATGAGGCTGGTACAATTTTAAGGTTTACTTTCAAGGACACTTACAATAACATCACTTTATCCACCTACAATTCTGTACAACGCATTTAACAACAGCAACAAAAGTCCTGTTAGAAGAGACATTTACCTTATTATTATATGAATATTGTATAATTAAAACTGTAGGCAAAAGCTTTAAAAGTGCTGCATAGTTTCCCTGGAGAATACAATGTCCTTGGAGATTTGGGTTTTTTTGTGCATCATCTTGTGATATATTACAGCAAAATGTAAAAGAGACAAGTGAAATAGAAAACTGATAATGTTAAAGCATGATCATCTAATGTCTACTATTATGGGCTCATTCCTCAGATAGTAGAGCATTCTACAGGTAGGGCAAAAAAATCAGTGTAAGATTTGGCTACGGTGTATCTGTTCCTTTTTTTTATTCCACGTGTGATTGCTATACCATTCACTATCAAGGAAGTATCAGAAACCATTACAAGCCTTTGTTTTCTGTTCATGACTGAGTCATATTTCAATTACTTTGCTATATATAAGTGACAAAGACTTCACATTGCATTTTCATTGGAAAACTTCAGCCAGCAAAGTTCAACTTCAACCTAGTTCTCAAAAGCCAAACTCAGGAAAATCACATGTATTGATACAAATACTTCCAAAATTAATTTCCATGTTTTCGACAGCAAAAGTTTTTCAGATTTTAGTGCCTAAAGAATTTGATAGTGGTGCTTTCCCTCAAAACTCACAGAGGATAGATGTTGTCCTCATGCATCAATTGAATGATCTCTTTTCATCCCATGGAATAGAATCACCTTTTCTGGTAAATCCTGGTTTCAGGGCACCTAAACTGTAACTCTGCTCCTCATTGGAATCTCTACTCTCCACTGTCTTCTATAGGTACAAATGAGGAGAATGAATAGGTTAGATGGGACAGAGGAATGGTATAAATCAGATAGGGACAAAAGAAGATCAGAGAGTCCTCATGAGGGAAGAGGTAAACCTTTTCTGGGCAGAAAACATGAGGAAAACAAGGAAATTTCATTTGGAAAAGGGTAGGCAGGTCAAGGGCAATTGTGTAAGTCATGCCAAGCTAAAGCTGTCTTTGGCCATAAGCAATGTTAATGAAGGCTCAGAGCTCTCATTCTCCATCTGCTGTCTCATTGGGGGTACCACTGGCACTCTACTGGCTGAAGCTTGGCTGGCAATAGGTTGTGGAGCTCCTAACCCAGCATATATGGAGCCTGTGCCAATGCTAAGTGCTTAGTGCATTTGTGAGGCCCAGCTGCCCACAGCTCCATATACCAGAGGGTGCTGCTGGAATTTTTTGGTGAGGCAATACAGAAATTTCAATTTGGAGAATAAGGTGATTTCAGTGTTTTGGGTTTTTATTTTATTTCTGTGTTGGAAAATACATTTTTATTTATTTTTTTTTACTTAGTCTGGCAGAATAAACAGCCATTAAGATCACGTCCTGGAAATCAGTGCATTTGGGTACCTTGTGTCCTTAAATCTATTTTCAGCACAAGAAGTAACACCACTGTTGGAGATACAGAGCTTTAATGTAAGTTACTTTGGAAATTACAGCTGCTGGAATCCCCAAGACCTGCCAGTTATTATGAGCTCATATGGTAAACAGCAAAAGCTTTGACCTATATGAAAATTAAAACAGAAAAAAAGTGGATTCTCTTGCAGAAAGAAAGAAGATGAAGCAGTTCTATTCCTGGTTCTATTTTTTTAAAAAAGGTAGGAAAAAAAAAAAAAAACAGCAACAGGGTAGACTGTTTGGGATCATACACAATGCTTTGCAAAAGAAAGTTGGCATTGATCTGAAGGAGATTTTGGATCGATGAATTTGCTACTCTTCTTGAATCTTCCATATATTTTTTGCTGCATGGGATAATTCAGCACTATACAGAACCACTATGCTGCAGTTAAATATCATTGACAGGACTTTTGGGCCAGAAATATTCTTTTTTCATATATAATAAAAAAGATAGCACTATGAAGAGAAAGTATTGCTAAAATTTTCTTGCATCCTTTATTAAATATATATAATGGTATATAACTGGGTATAACATGTATTTTGTATATGTGGAGGAATAAGGAAGAGGTTGATAGTTATGATCTTAAAGCTACTCAATGTGGATGAAAGCAGCTAGCTATAGTTGAGTTTTAAGGCTGGAGTTGTTTCCTTTGGTACAGAGAGATGAAAATTCTCCCTGTAAGTTCCTGAGACCCTTTCAGAAGTGACTTTGTAACTAAAAATGTTTAAGTCCTTCATCAGTAGGTGCAGGAAAAGCAGTTAGAGAGCATCTGGAGAAGTCAGCTTTAATTTATTGTGAACATTTCCTTATCAAAATTGGAGAAAGGCTACCCTGAGACTTCCCCATCACTGCTCCCTTACCTCACCTACTTTTCAATTAGTTCAGCATCCTCTGGGCTTCCTGAAGCAGAGATCAGCCTATACATGTTACTTGGTCTCATTTCTCACCCACAGAGATCTGCTTTATAGCAGGAACTGGATTTAAAACAGGAGGGCCAGACTGACGGAGACAGAGAAACTTGGAGCAAGAAGCTGATAATAATATGTTAATGAGTATTCTTGACATTCTGTAGGCTGGCCACCGTTTCAGAGTGGCTCTCAGATGTGACATTAACATTCAGAATTGGCCATAAGAAAACGAGCGACTTTAGCATTTTTGAACTGATTATATAAGTATATATATTTTAGAATATGTGATAAGATGAAACAAAAGCATTAATGTTAACAAGCTACAATGGTCAGTCAAAACCCCCCAAGCAGGCAGATACACTTTCTTCCTCTCAGCATTTCATGCCAGAGGATAGAGATGAAGTGGCTCACAGCATAGATTAATTTGACACATTTTTTATATTTTCCAGTTTGTTGCTTCCTGAAGCATCCTTTGGTTTTACAAGAGGTACAGTGTTCTAATAGAGATAAATAATATTGTATAAATAAATTAATAATGTATGCTAATACATAGAAATTACAGTATACTACTTAGTACATAAACACTTTTTTTTTTGGCCTACAGTTTAATGTACAGGTTTAGGAACAATCTTTAAAAGTATTGTGACTTTTGGCTGATACTCTTTTTGCTTTATACCTGATTTGCACACTACAGTTAGACATAAAAAAAAAAACCAAACAGGTTTGCATCTTGCAGTTTCTTTTACTGTGGAAATAATTTATTCTATTAGTCCAGCAAAGCACTTAAAAATTGTAAAAGCAAAACGTTGTTCAGAGTAGTGTAACCGAGTAAAAATATTGGGTAGGTTGTTTTCAGATATTACACATTCTATAATTATTAGCTACGAAGAATAAAAGGGCATATCTTTAGTTTGTGTAAAATAGCATGACTCTTCTGACTTTCTGGTAATTACACCTATTCACACAAGCTCAGTATTTAATCTAAGATGGAACCTATGTTTGGTAAAAGGAATATATATAAAAATAAATATATTTACAGAAATTCACAAATAAATATTCTAAAAAACACTATATGAAACAATCCCAGAACTTACATCTAAATATAAGGAAAATAATTGACAATATCTCATGAAGTATGCATCCCAGAGCAGTGAGAGAAGAGGTGGTCATCATTTGTAAGCAAAGTGTTGGCTCATGGCCATCTCATGATTATAAACCATCTGGCAATACATTTCCATTTCAGAATATTACTATTTCAGTCATTCACTTACAGACCCATATGCCAAGAGGTTGGTGGCAAGGGTTTTGTTTTGGCATGTCTTCTTTACTGAAGTAAGAATGAGACAGCCATCATAACAAAAACAGAGAAAAAAAGTCCTCACGATTGATGTCCTAAGGTCCTGTACAGCAGTTAAAGAGAGATGTAAAAATGTTCTACACAGCAACCTGTTGAGCTCTAGTATTGTGGTACTGCTGATAGAGGTAAACTTTTGAAAGTGCAGTGACAAACCTCTTAAAAACCCACATATCGTCTTAGAATCAGTACACATTGTTTTGTTCCAGGCCTTCCACTTTCACTTGAGGAGCACCACATGTCCAACACTAAGTATATCTTTCTTTGACTATGAAGTCTATGTTCCATTGCTACAAGTCATGGAGGATCAGAAGGTATTTTCAGGCTGCTGGTACTATACTGTTTTTTTTTTTTTTTTGCAACAAATGGGGACCAGAGGATGTCTAACCTAAAGTCTGAGTTTCAATCTATCACTAGAAAAATCTAGTCATGCCATGCTACACAAAGAACCTTTGGGATTTTCTTAATTTCATTGGGGAAGTGACCTGAAGGGACAGCTGGGATGAGAACAAGGGAGCAAGGGGAAAAATGAGGCAGCTTCTTTTGATGGCAGCACCGGTCTACAACCTCTCTTACCCTGGGTATAACACAACCCCCTGGTGTGGAGTCACATGGGGAACTCTTTGTGTATGTGACAGCCTGGTCTGAAAGGAAAGAGGCTTCAAAAAATTCTGCACAAAATTTTATATATCTGGCCAAGGGAAAATTTCTGACTTGGGTTTCATGAGCTTCTTAGAGAAAACTGAAGAATTACCCTACATACTTTAGTTTTACTAGAGTCCCATTTTGTTCTCCTTACACTTTTTTCTCCATTCTTTCGCCTTCTTTGAGTTAAATACTCAAACTTTTCCCTCATGAGGGGAACAAAAAGAACTTTTTGTTCTTTTTTTACACGTCTTTGTTTTTTTTTTAACTCCTGTGTTAGAGTTTCTGACAGAGAGCTATGCATAGAGGCTATTGCAAGTACCTTCCAACATCATGAAGATTATTTCTGCAACACATCAAGACAAAGAGTTTCCACAACCACAACGTAAGCCTGTACTTGAAATTAGGCTTATCTGGCCTTCTGCCAGCTTCAAAGCTTTCCACAGCAGTGCTTCAATAACTTCTAGGGGGATGATGTAGCTCTGGTGAATAATTGCTAGAATGAGAGGTTTAAACATGGAGCAACTGTCAAACCATCATCATCCCTGTAGACTGAACCATCCCTTAGAGTGAACTAAAGAGTTACTGGACAAGAGAGTTACTGGACAAGAGGCACATATGCTATCAGTAAGGATTATGTCAAGCCATATATATGAAAAACATAATTTTTTATTTCTGGAACATAACTGGTAGAACTGCTGCTGTGTTCTTCAGCACAGCAGCAACTGCACTACTTCAAAGGATAAGGACAGAAGGGCTTGGTAACAGTGTATTGTGTCACTGTCCAATTAAGTAAAGCAAAATAAAGTTCCTGAAATAGCTTTCAATTAACACTTAGTACGTGCCATAATATATTTAGTTTCTTAAAGGGCCATTAATTGTCAATATACTGCAATTAGCCCTTAAGTATGTGATTAATATTCTCTTAAATGCTTATTTAATGTTATTTGGCATTCATTACCAATGAATAGATATTTAATTGAAGGCTGCTTCCTCCTTAGCAGAATGGCTGATCTCCTTTTGCCCCTTTCATGATTACTTTCAGCTATTTGTTTTTCTTCAGACCATTGCCTTTAAGGCTGTAGAATTATTCGTCTCCTTGTAGTTCACTCAGCTAAGCAGAAAATAATCAGATTTTTAGTCCATAATACCTATTTAGATAAGTGCGTTGGGGTTATAGATGCATGAAAGCACACCAAAATTCATTCAGCAAAATATATTTTAACCCCTGATATACAGGATTTGATGAAAGAAAGGAAGAAATTCATAGCTCTGTCTTTTTTTCCCCTGCTCTTCCCTTTGCTGCCATCCTCCACTCCCTCCTTCCCCAGCATCACCAGCTGTAATAGATGTGAGCAGGGCAAACGAGGCAGAGAAAATACAGCAGGAAATAAGTATGGTAATATGATTGCCTTATGGAGAAAACTTTTAAATTGCTTTCTTGCAAGACGAACCTGTTTCTGCTCCGTGGTACACAAAGCTGATGGAGAATGCAGAAATTGTGCGAGTTATGAATCACGCCACTCTCAGGAGGTCAGCACCCCACTGCTTGGCATTTGCCTTCACAATTGTCCTCTTTCAGCTTAAAGCCAGATAGCATAAATGGAAATTAAGTCAATTGTTGCATGCCCAACTTGAGACATATAAAAAGCGTTCGGCTTTCAATAGCAGCAGTAATCTGTACCTCGAAAATCCAGGCACTTCCAAAAATCTTTCCTGTTGTGTAGCCAAAAATATCTAATCACTTAAGACTAAATAGTTTTGAAGGACCATAAGCTGCACTCGTGTTACTAGGTGGTCAATAAAAAATAAATTCACTATAATGTATTTCAAACTGCTGAACGAAGTTTGGATATATTCACTTCTCTATCAGATTTATATGTTTGATTGAGAAACAATATAAGTAATAGAGAACTATGTAATGAATAAAATTATTAATTATATTTGGTTCATTTTTTAACTAGCTCCTAGAAACTAAAAAAATCCCTAGGCTATATACCATAAATAGTTAAAGTGTATGATGTATTTATTAAAAATGTGATTATATACCTACCCTTTTAAACTCTGTGAAAACAAAAGGGTTGTTTTCCAACTTGGGTTCTAATGTATATTCCCTTGCACCATGAAGGAAAATGCCTACAAGAGAGTGAAATATTCTTTCCACTGGAATTTAAAATTACTTTATGAAGCACCCTAGTTAATTCTTGAATTTTATACCAGTTTAAAATTAAAAGAAAGAGGTCTTAATTAGAACTCTATGTCTACCAGAATGTGTGGCTTTAAAAGAGTAACTTATTAACTCTTTGCATGAGTTTCCATGTCCATTTCCTGGTTAAGTGTCTCTAATGATTCAGTATTTTTAATTTAACTAAATTCTGCTGTTCAGCTGAAGAAATCTCAGAAATAATTCTGATTATCTTTGAAAACTCATGGGATGCTAAAAGGCAAACATCATGTCAATCTTTAAAGAGGTCAAGGACTTAGGAAAAAAAGTCAGAGAACTGACAACCAGTCAGGTTACTTCAACTCCCCAGAAGAATCTGGAGCAAACAATTCAACTATTTGCAAGATAACAAAGAACTGAGCAAAGCCAAGCTATTATTTTGCTTTAAATTCTACATAACCATGTGCCCCTGCCCTGATGAAGAAAGCAGGAGGTATTATACTTCATGACCTTTTGCAGTCTCAATGCAACATTTATCAAAACAGTATTTTCCTGTTTTCAGAAAAGTATTATTACCACTAGTAAACTACACTTAAAATTTTATCTATTAATGGCTCATTGTCAGAAAGGAAGAAGAAATTGGATTAATTCAGGAAGTGACATGACTTTCTAGTTCTTTAGTATCTTCACTGATGATCTTACTGATTAAAACAATTTATTTGTTAACACTTGAGAGCCACATGATATAGCAGATTGTATGCTGGAGAACAATATCAGGATTCAAAATCTTATCAGCAGACTGATGTCTCAAAAGGCAGAACGATGCTCAGTAAGTACAAAGTTTTGTTTTAGGCAGGAATAATTAGTTGTGTAGCACAGACTGGGAAACAAGATGAGCTATAGTAGAACACAAACTGAACCAGCACTACCAATAACACCATCTTCTGAAAACAAAAGTGAATGTTTTACTTACCTCCATAGCAGACATTTTGCATGCTGTCATTTTGATATCATCCTTTCACTCCGCTCAGACTTGTGGAGGAGTTCAAGGGACAATTGAGTGGAGTTTGGGCATTTCTGCTTCGAAAGGTCTGAGGACCACAAGGAAAACATCCAGAGACAACGACATGACTGGGATCTAGTATGTTCTACCTGTCAGGGACTAAAGAACAAATCTGTCATTATAGGCTAAAGGAGAAAAAAATTAAAGGTTCATATTGTTTACGAAAAGGAAAGGAGGAACACATTCTCAAGGTCTCAGTGACTGTGGCTACTCACAATAATCCCATGAGATACTGTCAGGTGCAAAAGAAAAAAAAAATAAAACAAAAGACAAAAGTATTTGAGGAAAAACGTTTCTAATCCTAAGAGTAATGAAACAGCAATGAACAGATCACCCAGTGATATCACGGAGTCTAGCACTGGATGCTGTTCAGAAAAATCCAGAGATATTAGTTTAGTGGAATAACAATAAGGACATATACAAAATAACCTCTCATAGCCCCTTACACTTTTTGGTTTTTAATCAAGGATCCTACACTTGGATGAAGGATTCAGGGAACTCCAGGAATGTAAATCAGGATCTCTGAACCCCTTCTTTCCCCCCACCCCCTATATGATCAATTATACACAGGATGCTAATATCAATCATGAGGCTTTTTTGTTGATTGCTTGCCCAGCTAGGAAGGATATTATCATTGATGGGCAACACCAGAGCCAGATCCCTCCCTCTGGTCTTAGATCACATGCAAGTAACCCAATGGAGGAAGGAATAGACCATGTATTCACTCACAACACATAATGCAGCAAAGAAGGGAGCGAGCTGATTCCAAACCAGGCCATGGGGGAAGTTGTAGACCAGGCTATCAGCCCAATCCCAATCATACAGTAATTGCCAGGAGAAAACCTCATAATTCTCTTCCTGTCTCAATATTGTCCCACCACTGCTAAGAACTCTACCAACCACGGGTAATCAGGGAGCCCTTCCAGTAACTGGAAACCCTACACAGTAGATGTACTGTGTAAGTAAACTTCCCCTAACTCCACTGCAAGCAGAGTCAGCTCTTATGTGATTAACCTGGAGGCAGGACAAGATGTTCATGTGGCAGGCAGGTACACCTGGTGGTGATCTCCTCATCAGTTCCCACCCAAGGCTGGCCAGACCCTGGCTGAAAAACCATCCGGAGGATCTTTCTTGCCTGGTTGTGGACATCATCCATATGCCAGCCCTTATTCAGGGCTAGGGATTTAAACCATCACTTCAGAGGCACAGGTCAGACCTGAATGAACAAGCTTGATCAAGAAGTCCAAAATTCACTTATTCTCCTGTTTCCAGTAAATAAACAAATTAAAATAGCAGTATGGTAAAAGAACATTCCTGTTAGACTGAATCCAGGGCTATTAATTAATACACAATTTCACACATTCATTTCTTGGGAGAAAAAAAAAAAAAAAAGGTTAAATTAGGCTTGTAGAGGAAACTTCTCAAAGAGAGAGGCTACAGTCAGTTCAAGATCCAAAGCAATTTTCAGTCAGATTCACCAGTCACTTGTTCTTTTAATATTTGAATACATAGTTAGATGGGGTTATAAGCTGAGCTCTGAAGCTTTGAAGGCTGGTCCATGGTTCTGGGTCTATCAAGCCAAGGCAGGCTAGTGGCCAGTTCAACTTCTCCATTGGTGTTTTGTGCTGTGAACTATTTAAAACAAGAACATTTTGACCTTGTCCTTCAGATTAATTCAGTCACCAACACCATTAACAGAAAACTCTGTGGCTTTGAGGGCCAGTGCAGCCAGAGATACTCTTTGTCTAGCTACACAGTCCTAACCAGTTTGTTTGTGGGAAGATTGGTTGTGCAGCCTTTTAAACAGGTCACTCTCTTCGTATTTCTGATTACTGCCTGCCTCCTAAAGCCTGACCTAAATATGCTATTTTAAGCAGTTTAGTCAAAAAAAAGCTTCTCTCTCTCTAATAATAGATCACTCAGTATTGATCTGCTGTTAATTGGGATTATCCTTCATTGGCATACAGAAGGCACTGCTGTATGCATTCTGTTGATTTGTACCTGTCTGCTGCAGGTTAATGACATGATTAAAAAACATTTCACACTGAGTTTCCAGCATCAGAAAAGCATTATTACTCAGTGACTGACTTTTACCCTAGGCTTAATGTTCAACTCATTCTTGTGCAGCTTGTCTAGAAAGGGGAATATTAACCTTAACAAACACAAGCAATTATGTTTCAGCAATGAGTAGTATTATAGTGGTATTTGTTCATCTTTTCACTCCCTTAGTAACTTCCTGCATGTGAACTTGGCATCTCTTTTTTAAGCTCACATCTGACATTTCAATACCTTGGAGCATTCAAATAATGCCCCAAATGGTACTGATTTCAGCTGGTTAGACCTTCCAAACTAGGACTCCCAAATGGCTGCATAAGCTTTGAATGATCTCACGTCATTACTTTATAGCTTCCTCTGACCCTTATTCTATTTTTATGATATGCTTCGTGGCCAAACTCAGCACAGGAATACAATCTGCACTTAATTGTAGCAGTACTGAATTGGGATTTCAGCATCCTCTGACCTACCATTGTAACAATTGTTGCCTATTACCTTTTCAGGATTCTTTCACCCTAGAAAATTTAGTATTCTCTACAGAAAGGTTTAAAATGTGTCTGTCCTTCATAAGAGCATCCCAACCAACACAAGTAAATTTCTCAGAAAATTATTAAGCTAACTGGGAGGGGAAAAAAATCCTCTGAAGGCTGCAGCAGTCCTGATTCCTACCTTCACAACTTTAGGCATTTTAAAGTGAAGAAGGAGAAGCCATAGCAGTTAGCAATATCAATTTTTGTTAGTGAATGTAGATTTTACTTTGAAAACATTTAAGGAAAAGAGTAGCTTTTCATGTCTGCTTACTTTATCCCTTTAAGGAAGAGATATCTGATTTTAAGAAGATATTTATGTATGATAAACAAGCTCATTCTACATAAATCCTTAAAATACTTGTACCTGCAACAAAATGAAAAGTCTTTGCAGTACAATTCCTGCATGATCCCTGTGTGACTTCCTCATGCAATGCAGATGTCGTAGTTGCACTGAGGGAAAGGAAAGAGAAAATAGGGTTATTGCATATTATACACTTCAGTTGGATATTAAACCCTCCAGATTCCCATTGTGAAAGGGGAATAGGGTGAGTAGCAGGCAGAACACACTTCTGAGCAATGCACTCTTGGTTGGCTATGCAGTGTTCTATTGTACATCAACTGGTCTTTCATGTTTTCCCCATGCAAGAAAGCAAGTTAAAATTAGCTCATCGAACTCTTCCAGGCTAAGTGGCTTATTTTCCATAATGTAGGCAATAAATAAATAAATAAAATAGTGATACTCAACATGGTACTGCTCATGTAGTTATAATACTCTTGTAGGTCTTCTCCCAGCTCTGTTTTTCCTGATGTCAGCAGGCAGCTAAGTCATGGCTTTCACCTTTAGAAGTGTGACACTCACAACCAACCCCCTACTTGCTCTGTGCTCTTCTGACTATGGCTTTTTCACTAGTGATTGCTTTATGTCCTTCAGATTTGGAATCAGCAGTCACCAGCACCCAGCAATCTCAAGGACATATGGACACCTCCAAAGTCAGGTTTCTCACACAGACACAATTAAAATGGACAATGGCCAGGAGACACTAAGCAGCATTAAAACAAACACAAAGACAGAAGCTAAAATCTGCCTAATGCATTCCCTCTCTCCCCCAGTATATTAATTGTATTGGCACAGTATGGAAAACTTCAGCAAACGACCCCCAATACAACCTTTGTAATAAGAGATCAATAAGAGTAATGAGGGGAAAAGGAAATGTGTGTGTCTTTTTTGAACTTGAGGGAGCTCAAGGAGTTGGGCACAATTCACATCCTGTTCCACTTCACATTTGCAGTGCCCATACTTCTGTCTGTGTAAACACTCTGGGTTTCGAGGCAGCTGTAAAATGCAAGGTTAAGGAGTGATGACCACTTGGCCTTTATTTTATTGTAGATTGTTCCTAGAATGTTTGCCTTTGTTCTGGTGTTTGCTTTTGGTTAAGAGCTGAGCTCTCGTGGTTCACCCAGATGTGCCCTGGAGTCTTCTGTCCTTCCAACTTATCACCTGACAGCAATGATTGCATAGTGTAATTAAAAGTCAAGGCTAGCTTTTGGGATATGTGCTATAATAAAAGAACCATCTGAAATTAGGACTTAAATAATGAAGGGTTCAGGGCCATGTAGGCTGGTGTTTGTTATGCAATTTAATAGAGGAAGTTTGCAGCTAATTGGAGGCAAACTAAACCCTTTGGACACATTTCAAGTCACGTCAGTCCTTTTTTCCTCCCCAAGGAATCTGATAGGCCACGCAGCTTAGCACTGCCTTTTTCTATCTTAATTACCACATTGAGTTGTGCTAATGTAGGTTTACTTTGGAGGCATGTGCTACGATTATAACCCAGGCAAGAGTTTCGACTACAGGCTTCAGAATCTAGTTTAAACACCTCTCTATCTGCAAATAATAGAAGAAAAAAAGAAAATAAAGACCAGTTTGCTTCTCAAACTAATACATTTTAACGCCTGCACGTGTATCTAGACAGAATAGGTCACTTGAGTTACTGTAACCCACCCTGGCAGCCCATAAACAAGGGTTTTGTTATCCTGTATTTGAGAAAATATTAGATCTGATTTTATATAACTTTATACATTCCCTGGCTTGCAAGAACCATCCTTACCATGACCACACACTCTTCGTGGTGGCACTGAAGAGACTCATCAGTTTTAAATATGTTAATCCTGTGAAGGGAAATCTATATTATGCAATATGATTTCAACACAATCGTGGCTACCAGGGAAAACACATTATCACAATCCAATTTATTTGCTGCTCGTGGAATTTTTGCAAAGCTTGGTCAATGAACCCAGTCTGCTGACCTTCAGAACTCAGGCTGAAGTTGGGAAGAAGGAGAAACATTTTAAAAGGAAAATGAAATATAGACCTGTTGAGTTTCACAAATGTCAGCAGAAAATGAAGAACAGTGCAAAAATCACAAACAGGTAAAAAGAGCTCATACTTGACTATGATATGCATATGAATGCACATCTTTTTTTTTTTTAAGGAATTAGCAAAAGAGTAGAGCTTAAAAAAGAAAAGAATGTGATCATTCTGTTTAGAAGTTATAATTTAAAAAGTTGATCGAAAATATTATAATTACATCTTCTTCTCCAGTTTTCCTTTAATCTGGAAATAAAGTGATACATGTGAACATATAAAAAGAGAAAATCAAAATTTTGAGATACATCTCTATTCTATATAGATGTTGAGTTTTTTGGCCAAGAATTCTACCAGCAGCAAACATACACTTCTCAGCAACCCCGTGTTTTCCTCTACCTTTCTTACCTCCAAAAAATAAATAAAATATATTGAAACTGTGCATGTGCACCAAAGATCTTCATTGATAGGACTTTCCTGGCTACATAAGCTATATTTTAGAATGAGAAAAAAAGGCATGAGTACAAAACTTCTTTTCTGTTCTCTTGAGCTGTCTATTTATTGCTATAACAACCATGTGACCTTTCAGCATCACCACGCAGTGTTGTGTAATTCAAGTCAAACTCAGAAAGTTCAGCTCCTCTTAGTAGTAGGTTCCAATCCTGTGGACAATACAACAGTAATGAAGGGAAAAGAGCATGGGTGACACACACCTCTTGGATTGCAAGACACGCTCACATGTATGCTGAGCTTTGACTGCTGTAAATTTCTGCAAAATCAGGAGACAGGAGGCCCTTAACTGGTTTCCCAAGAAGCTCACACCCCTCTGGCCTTCTAGGTAAAAAGTCTGAGGAGGTCCTTGCTCTGAGTTTCTACATCTTCAACCTGATTTTTATGATCACTCTCCTTGAGGAAGGAGAGCTGCTGTTTCTTTGCAGCAGTTTCCTGGGGCTTAGAGTGAGGAAGATGATGGATACCCTCTTCACATTGACTGCTTAGGTGATGGACAAAGAATGACATTGAATAAAATTAAAAGTCTGGAGTAGTGGATGACAGAGGAGGAAGTAGCACTGGCCTTGAAGAAGGCGGGGGCAGGAACATGCTCTTTGTTTATAACTAAGAGACCATCTCAGGTCTTCACCTTGGTTGTTGCTGCAGCACACTGCCTTGCTCTATTAAGGCATCATGGTTTTTGGAAAGTCAAGGTTTTTTCTTGCAGCCCAATGTGTGTGTAATGTTATATAAAATCATGTCTAATATTGTCTCAAATACAGAATAACAAAACCCTTGTTTATGTCATTTGTTTTCTTATTATCCCTTTCTTGATTGTTCACCCTCTCCCTCTTCCTCCTTTGCTTGTCAAGCCCACAAATACTCTTCCTGTTCTACTGTCAAAACCCACTCTTTTGCTTCATGGACTCAGTCCAGCACTGAATATTTCCAGTGTTTAAGCTCTTTTCCTACAGCTTTTTGAAAATACTTCTGCCAGGAAAAAAAAAGTAGCCTGCCCAAGTATAAAAAAAATGAGTTAAATTTACTGGACGAATAATAGTGAAATGAATGTGCTGGTGATATTTGAAAAAAATACTGGCAAATACTTCTGGCTGAATTCAAGTAATTATAAATAGTACTAAAACATGACACTTTTAGTATTTAGCCTGAGCTCAGCCACTTTTCATGATTAAATCTGATATATTCTACATTTTAGGGAGAACATTAACCTTCTTCAATATTTCTATAAGAGGATAAAATCAATTTTATTACTTATTTGCTATTGAATATAAGAACAGATATCCTATTTTGCTATTCCTTAATTTAAATTTACATTAATATGAGGCTAATTGAAATGTCCTGTGATCATTCTTCTTTATACTTAATTGGACTTTCTTACCTTTACAAACATTTTTCCCAAACAACCTTTCTTGTGTTCTGTGCAACAGATTTTGTTTTCCTGCTTTGCATTTTTTTGAGTTAATTCACATATTCTTTGACATGTTACACCAGCTAACAGAGGTCTGTTTGTGTGCAGTAGTTTCCATTATTCTTACCCTTTATTGTGCTTACTTCAGCCTCTTGTGCTTTGTGCTTCATAAACTGATAGGTCCACAATTCCACAATAATTTATGCTTCCTCTACTTGCTTTTCCTGCTCAATTATTCCTGTGATCAGACAATCATCATCTGCCTGGATCTAATTTTTATTCCATAAACTCCTTTTGATTTTAACACTGACTTGTAGGATATGGGTATGGAAGATATTGTATTTAGTTCTCTTTTTCATCTCTGAGTTTAGAAAAGTTCTACCAAGTATTGTCAATTTAGTTATTCTTTTGCTGATTAAACCTAATTCCATTTTCCTGGCTTCATCTCTTCTCTCTCTGAAGAGTAGTCAGCTTTTTAAAATACGATTCACATATTTTCTAACTTTTCAGTATCTATTAACCTCTGCCTCTTGATTGGCAGCTGAAACTTCCATCTAAATCCTGAAATATAACTGAAGGATCATGAAAAACAAAGCTAATGAGAATGGTAGATATGACACCATACTGTGAATATACCTGAGCAGTGTGTAAGGGTCATCCTAGGAATCCATCTTTACTTAGATTGCCTTTAACTAATTATTTACTTTTTCCATTGAGTACCCACAGTCCTTTGATATTCATAACTTTGTTCTTTTAATTGCCATAGAATGGAAAAAGAGTCGTTTTCTCCTTTTTCTTTTTTTTTTTACACTTGGGAAACTCTCTTCCTCTTTAAAAACTGTGTATTTAGTTTAAGCCAAGTTCAGGTCACAATGATAACACTGGTTGTGTATTACTATACAACTATGAAGTTATTTCACAAAAGTAAAAACTCTACATGTTAACTATTCATTTGAGTTATATCACAGAGGTCTTATTGGAAGTTGAAAGTCTTATTAAAAGCTACATATATAAGCTTTTGGAAAAGTCACTCCTTGAAAAATTAGAAGCTTTGTATGATATTTTCCTGCATTACAGCCACCCCCACAGGTACTTTATGTATTTCTGTTCTCTGTGCTTACTTCAATTTTCATAACACGATTTGCACAATTAGGCTTGACTTAGAATGTCATCATTCTCTAACTGGGACAAAGAGGAATCTTCTCTGGATTCTTCATTTTCTATAAAATGATCAAAAGGATGAAGCCCAGTTCCTGTACACTAGGAGATGGACCAAAAAAATATCAGAATGTACCTCACACTCTCTTTCTCTCCATTGCCCTTCCTTTTAGTGAAGTAGCTGGCTCTGTTCCAGTCACCTTGAACAGAAAAAGAGAAAGAATAAGCAGGGCTATAGTATCTGATGATCTTTGCCCATTTTCTACCTCCTATTTACTTAATCTCTGAGAACTCAGTAAGCAGTCTTTGCTTTTCCCTTCTGTTGACACACAGGCTGAATCTTGCTTTTTGTATAGCTGAGCAATGGCAATAACAAGCTAATTCTTGGTGAACTTCTAAGCTATTTTTGAAATATCATTGCTGCTTGATTTGATGTTATTTTTTTCATACCTGCAATGCAAAATGCTGGATTCTGTTTTAAAAGCAAATTAAACTGAATTATATTAAGCAAGCTGAAGAATCTTCAGCAAAATGTGTTATCACTTCTCTTTTTTTCAGAGAGGGATCAAAAGATCTAAACATCACAGATGTCTCCTTGCAGAATATTCTGAGGCACAGTGGTATGTCACTTTGAAATCAGATGATAGATATGGCAATGCTTATCAAACCAATACCATTCAATCTCAGGCTGACATGCAGAGCTTTATATAAAGACAGTAAACACAACATGCTCATGGAATAGGTCAGATACAGATTTATATGCAAGAAATAAAATCTGAAAAAAAAAAATCAATTCTATGCTTAATCAGAAGCAAGTGACAAGAGAAAGACAAAGAAAGAAGCCAACATGGGCAGAATATGTCTGGTGTATTTGAGGTGAGCAATAAATCAGACTGGTTCTATCAGGCAATATGGCACAGTGGCATTTTTCTATGACATGAACTGAATGGGCAGGTTCCCAGCTATAAATAATGATCACAACTTGGAAATATTATTTTTGCAGAGAAGAGATACAGAGAAAATGAAAGGACAACATCAAGAACATAGAAGGGTCAACTGTTGGAATAAGGAAAAGTGTCACAGTATGGCTACAAAAGGTCCTGGAAACAGAAAAATGATCTCTACCTTTTAGGCGCTACCAGAGCTTTCCTCTTACTTCAGCCTGTGCGTGGAGCAGTGTGTGCTGGAGTGGCAGCAAGGCTTCATGGTGAGTGTGGTGCTACTTCTACTATTGATGAGGCCGGCAGGATAAGAATCAGGGACTAGGGGCAAAACTTGAATTCACTTCACCAAGTCAAAGCTAGAAACTATGTGCAAGAGTTTCCTGGAGAGGCAAGAGTGGTTACAACCTCACCTGCTCTGCAGCTCAGTTGGCAAATTTTGGAGAGGGCACACATTTATTCACGCTCTGCAAGCAATGCTGGCAAAGTCCATGCTGTAGCATGGACAGCAGGGCAGGGTGAGCAGACTTTACAGCTCTGCATCATTTAGTTCAAGGATTATATGCAATGTATATTGAAAAAGTGACAGATCCAGCATTAAACCTTGAGGATTAAGGTTCAGCACAGTGAAATACATCACCACAAGCAGTTACTTTGCTGATTGTTCCCTAGCCAGTGATATTAAATAGTCTACTTATATTTGAGGGAAGAAGTATGATAGTCTATGCCACATTAATATATTGAGGTGATTGTTTCATTAGTATAATGACTTGTTATTCTTCAGCAAGACAATCAGAACCAAGCTAGAGTTATAAATATAGGGCCAATTCCCAAGACAAAATTCCCAGTGGAAATTCAATAAATAATCTTTAAGATGAGCAATGAGCTATAAGTGAGGGTTGATTACTCATTGCAGTGTGGAAGAATGCCTCAAATTTGCAGACACACAAGTAAACCTGGAGTGAGATTTTGAAAGCAATCGTTGCTCAACCCTGCTATCATTTGCATGTGTGCACATTTATTTCTCTCTTATTAAAAATAAAATAATAGCGTTTCATCTGTGGCATTTTGGGTTTAAAGAAAAGATATGGAATGGATGTCCTGAAA
Organism: Merops nubicus; assembly: GCF_000691845.1. Classification (NCBI taxonomy): domain Eukaryota; kingdom Metazoa; phylum Chordata; class Aves; order Coraciiformes; family Meropidae; genus Merops; species Merops nubicus. Next base: position 12,093 of record NW_008583400.1, on the reverse strand, counting down.
AATGACATGGACTTACAATTTGTTAAATAGGTACAGATAGCTGCCAAATTTAGAAAATATAGATCTAGAGCCTCTGGCAGAATATTCACAACAATGAGATAACGAACACAATTCTGTACTCTCTAAACTGCTACCCTGAATAAGAATTAATAGAAATTATTGTATTATTTATTATGTACTATCCTATTTATTAATGACTGACAAATCCATTGGATCAAGATGAGGAACTGCCTTCCTTCAGATTTTGTATGCTATTAGTACACTCATCATACTCTTGTGCTTCTCTTGGGGGGTTTGGGAGAAGAAGGGAAGGGAGAGAGACAGAATAATTTATTAATAATTAACATTTGTAATAATAGAAATACCACTGCACATAGGCCTTAAAGTGTTTTATTGTGCATTGAAAACAGATATTACTTCAATTATAAAGGAGACTAATAAAACCCTTCAGTTAAGTGGCTAAAATTAAGTCTATATAGTAAGACAGTATAAAAAAAGTATAAATGAGATTTTTTTCTTCCTTGAGAAAGACCACTGCCAAATAAGGAATTTATTCATCAATGCACTGAAAGCTGTTAACAGAGAACATTGGAAAGACAAAGACACTTCTAACTCCATCAGGAACTCATGATGAATCAAAAAATCCTATGTAGAAGAGAATTATCTCCAAAAAGATTCACCTATTTTCCTTTCTGGCTTCATCTCACAGCTATGTGAGGATGTAAAAGGAGCAACAGCTACCTACCACTAGTTAGCTTCTGAACAAGCTTTCACTCACATGAGGCAAAAATCAATTTATAACATTTAGATGTGATTTTTTCCTTTATTTTCTGTACAAGCAGGAGGGACAGGAAAGGAGGAGAATTGAACAATATGTAATGACTTTTTTTTTTCCTCACTGAAATGACACTATTATATGTCTTTGGGGCACAACCTAATTTTTTATTATGTATATAAATCTTTGGATTCTGACTAGTAGCTGAACTACTGAGTTTGACTACAAACACTAACACAGCCTTGATGCCAGATAATAATTCATATTAATATCACCAATAATCAAATAAAGACCAAGGTCTGAATAAGAAGTTGTTTATCCAGAGATTCAATTTAATTCATTCTCTCCCATACCCTTCCTCTGAGGGCAAACTGTAGCTGTTGAACAGTATTTTGAATTAATTTTCTTCTTGAAAGTTCAATCATTTAAGTATATACATGCTACTCTGTTTTATATTAGAATAAATAAAATCAGAATGGTCATTATAAACTTTGGAAGAAAGTTGTTAAGCTTTGTTACAGCCTGTATCTGATGCTGGAGTTGCATCTACGATCTTGAACTATCATAAAATTTGTTTTTTTTCGCATAGACAATCAGATCTTAGTAAACATACTCCTTCAAATGCCTTCAAATTGGAAGTTTTTGTTCTAAAATATCCACACAGAGGCACATAGGCAGAATCTCTGCCCATGTGTATGCTGAATATGGAAAGCAACTGCAAGGTGAAATGAAACAGCAAAGAATTGGCTTGATGACCAAAGATTTAACTCATCCTTTGCTCTGTGTAGTATGATAAGTACCCCAGGCCAAGTAATGCCAGTAAATGCAACTACTTAACCATTTAACACTCAGTTTTCACTAGGTAGTTTGAGCTAGCAGTTCTCCACTGGTTCTGGTGCTCATCTGGTCTCTCTGCTGCTGCTCCTGAGCAGACAGACATCGTTGTTTAAATGTTTAAAGAAGCCCATAAAACATCATCCTGTTGGACAGCCACTGAATTAGTACAAAGTTTGTTTCAAGTCCATTACTTTTCCAAATACTGCTGTTTTCATCACCGAGGTAGGTGTATTTTAATTGTTTCACAGAACGCAGACTCAGAGGTGAAATGCTACCAGAAAAGGAAAACAGTCAACAAAAATAGCACATCTGAACTCATTAAAAAGGATTCCAAACAGTCATTGCTGGTGCTTACAAGAGTCCTAAAATAGTTTTCCTTTCAGATTTCACTTCCTATCGTCATGTATGATGAGAAAGCAATAAAATTAAATTTTTTCCTCAGAGTTCTAATGACACTTTCACAGTCTGTCATTTGGTGTTGTCTCCAACAAACAAGGGTATGTTTTACAAATCTCAGGGTACTTTTTTGTTTGTAATGCACAGAAATTCATTTAATCTCCAAATACAAAAAAAATTAAATACCTTGGTCTTTTTTTTTTCTTTTTTAATTATTTCATTTAAAAATCAAAACTTTAACATGTGACAGTCCACACCTCATATCAGTGCATGAAGAAATAACCAGCAGAGCAGAGTTATTATGGATGATGCACAAATAAATCTTGTAAAGCAGCCATTATGAAGCATATCATCTAGCTCTCAGGAAGAGGTCCAACTGTCATCGATTTCCTCAGTTATCTTTGTTGGACATAGCATTAAGCAATTTACAAACCCACCTTTTCAGCTGTCAGGTTCCTTTCAAATGTGAGGGTAAACAGCAACAGAAAGGACAGCAAACAATAATGAAGTTTAAGCCAGATTTACCTAGCACAGATCCCTGATGATAAACAAACACACACTGCCCTGCCACTTCAAGACCAGAAGGAGCTGTTTGTATAACATTTAACAAAATTGAAAGCACTGTTGGCTTGTTCCCCAAAACAATCCAAACTTTTCAGGTTTACTTTAGGGACATACTAGAGTCAGTGCAGAACAGTGATTACAGCTTATTTTGTGTCCTTGAAACCACAGAGGGAGGGGAAGGAAGGCAAGAGGAGCCATAGGCTCTGAGCTAGGATCACATATTGTTCATTAAAAATCTACATGGATCATAATAACATCAGTTCATTTTATTACATTTAGTTGGGGACACTTCCCATATATTGATATTAAAATGTTTTTCCTAGTATAGAAGAGAGGTGACATGGAATGCACTGAATCAGTCTGATCTTGGGGCTTTTAAGCGAGTTAGCTTATGCCAGACAGCTCAAGACTTAAGGTGTATGTGAAGTTCCATTTCCACACCATCTCCTCCTTATTTCCCCCAAATTTGTGACGAATTTACTTAATGGTTTCTGTGTCTTCTGGACTTGCAAGCACTTCATTAGAACATTGTCTACACGTTCAACAGCAAGAAAAAGGTGGATTTCTAAATGAAATAAGACAAATATCAAGTCCTTCTGTGAAAATATGGAACTCTTACAGGTTCACCACAGACACCTACAGCTTTAAGACTGTTTGGTTGTTTCATGGAAAAGTGAATTTTTATTATTTCTCAGATATGTAATGCTCTGTTAAAACAAAGAAGCTAACAATATATCACTTTTGTGTCTCTAAACATAAGGCCTTTCTAGTCCATGATTTTATTAGGCAGAAAGCAGCAAGCCTGCAGGGAAGCCTGTCTGCATTGACCTGAGCCCAGGGAGCTCAGTGTTACTAACACCTCACAGGAAGGTGGCTCTGAAAGGGTAGAAGCTGCTGAGATCCTTTGCTCTCCATGTCTGGTCTATGATGCCATGATGCTAGAGCTGCTGAGACCAGGTTTGCAGCTGATCCATTTACTCTTTTCAGATTTCCACCTTCATTCGGCTTTTCTTTAGGACAGCAAAATTTAATCCAACAATGCAAAAGGAGCAATAAACAACAGTAATAACAATAACAGTAATGAAACAATATATGCAGCAAGTGATACAAAGACAGATCACATTCTTACAGAGTGCTGCTTGCAGTTTTTAGTGGATTCATTTTTAAGTGGATTCTTTCCCATTCTTTTAAGAACTGGTTATAGTTAATAGACAGATAGTTATTCGGTGGAGCTAGTTCTGCATTTCCAGAGCACATGCACAGCCAGAGAGAAACAGAGAGATTTCCACTCTCTATAAAGCTGCTCTTTACCTACTGGACTAGATGACCTTTGGAGAACACTTCCAACCCAATACATTCTATGATTCTATGATTAATTCTGTGTAAAGTCAGTAGGCAAGGCCAAGGTGGAGGAAGGAAAAAATGGGGAAGGGTAGGTAGATCTATTGATTCCAGTGTTCAGTTAAAAGGTAAACAACATATGGGTTGTTGTTTTCACAGGATCTTGTCTGCTTTATTTAATGCTCCTCTTTCCACAAGTATACACTTGTAAAGGTAGAACTAAAACCACATGGATTCAGTGTGAATGAAGTAGCTGATTATTTTGTAAGGTGCAGGACAGATACTTCAGAAAAAAACTCAGAGGTTTTGTGACACACTGAAAGGTGTGCACACTGAAAGTGAATTGTCAGCCAGTTCTGGGTAAAATGAAACTCAACTGGAATTTAAGTTAAAACAGAGTGAGAATGTCATCAAGGTTTCCTTAACACTGCCAGTAAAATGCTCATTAAAGAGAACCACACAACTAGCAGAGAAAGAAGTAATATATTATTTAGTGCTTCCAGGAAACACTCATTTTTTGTGTATTTCAACCAGCTGAATCTTCTGTGGGACCCAGTTCAACTGGCCTCAAAGCAAAGCTAAGAAGCATCAGTTGCCTGTCAAGCTTTGTAACCCATATAATTAGGACCTTTTCTTTGGGGTCTTATAGAACCTTGTGTAAAGCTCTAGCTGGGGTTTAAATATATCTATAAGCAGAGCATAATATCAAACTTGGCCTCTTACAAAAATGAAAACCCATTGAAGTTTGTGATAAAGTCTGAGAAACATTTTTCTTTCTTCATCTGGAGCGAAATGAGCTTGGCAGCATGTGTAGCTCTGAAAGGTAATCTACATGCAAATCAGCAGCAGCCCCCATGACCTAAAAAGCCTTCTGTGTGTCAGGAATACTGTATTGTCTGAAGAGGACCATCTTCAGCCAAAAGATGAGGTAGAAAACAGGTATTGATGCAATTGTACTGTACATACAATTGTAAATATATTTTTTGCAGTACAAATGCTCGCTGGAAAATGAGAGTCTGACTCCAAAAGAATGTGACTCAGAGATCTACAGTCAGCACAATATGTCATTAGAGCTGCTCTCTCTCACCCTCTATGTACTGAAGCAATGATTTTAAACAGAATATTGTGAATTAAAATAAAATATTCTCACACCAAAACACACTCTTCTGTTGCCTTGTGTAAAGGTTGTTGCTATTGAAGAATTTGTTCTTTTTTTACAGCACACACTCCAGTTTGTTGCTTTATTCCAATTTTGTCTATTTATTAAAACACAGCCAGGTTTGCAGTTTGGGGAGAGGAGATTTGGGTGGGTTTCTTTTAAGTTTTAAAAGACAGAGGGCAAGTTTTGCTTTGACATTTATAAGCTTGACTAAGTGTACATATTAGTATCTTCCAGTGTACTTACTGCATTATGGAAAAAGCACAATTTACCTGTTTGATAGAAAAAAGTAATTTTCCATTTTTCAGTAGGGAGTATTTTTATGAAGTTGTTGGTTGCTTTGTTTTTTTCTCACTGCAGCTCTGCAGTTAAGAATCCTTTTACTGTGGAATAACATTGACACATTCTTGTTACTCACCACAGGGGTTATTCACAACTGTCTGCTTCAGGCATATGAATTAGGCACCTTTAGTTTCTCTGAATTGCCTTCCTAGTTGTGTGGACTTCATTTCACAACTACAAAAAGGAGCTCTGGCTTTTACCTTTGCTCTTTTGACCAAAAGCTATCTTGAATGTCCCAGGCAAATGGTTTCAGTGTCTACTCCTCCCAAGTGAGTTACTCTAACATTGCTTGCTACTGAATGGTGTCCATCTTCAGTCAAGCTACAAACTGTTCAAGCAAGACCCGTCAGCCACTCATTCGTGGAGCTCTTCTTACAATCATTACACCACGACTCACACTCATTGCTTTCAGTGTTTTAAGGGCATCAGATGTTCCCACTGCTGAATTTGGACTCCAGTAGGCTGTACAAGTCAGGACAGGGCAGAACAAGAGGGCTGCTACAGACATCTGCACCACAGTCTGTCAGATAGAGCCTGCCTCTCCTGGGAAGAAAGGCTGAGACAGTTGGGCTTGTTCAGCTTGGAGAAGAGAAGGCCCCAGGGACACAATCTTGCAGCCACCCAGTACTTAACGGGGTTCTGTAAGAAAGATTGGGACAGTATTTTTAGCAGGGTCTGTTGTGACAAGACAAGGGTTGATGGTTTTAAACTCAAGGAGGGGAGACTTAGAATATAGAGAAGGAAGGCATTTTTGATGCTGAGGATGGTGAGACTCTGGCCCAGGTTGCCCAGAGAGGTGGCAGAAGACCCATCCCTGGAACCATTCCAGGTCGGGTTGGATGGGGCTCTGAGCAACCTGCTCTAGCTGAAGATATCTCCACTCATTGCAGGGGAGTTGGATTAGATGAGCTTTGAAAGTCTCTTCCAGCCCAAACCATTCTATGATTCTGGCTCTGATATGAAAAATCAGCAATGCTGCTACTTAGAACCATTTAACAAAGAAATTAAGCTTTGTTTAGGCAAATATTTTAAAAGTCTGAAATTTATTTTTCTCTCTCTTTCTGGAGGCAGGAAAAAGTTTGTTTGTGAAATCATCATTGTTCAAGTCTGTTCTTACATGGTTAAAAAATCATGTGGTAAGTGATAACATTGAAGTCAGAGTGTTTTGGGTAGGCCACAAAAAGATTCCTTCATTTCTAAATTATAGTTCAGTCTTTCAGCTTATGCTCCAACCAGCATTTTTTCCTGATTTTGTCTAATCTTGTGAGAACTATTGTGCCTGCTCTTTTCCATCTTAATAGTGCCTACCCTGGGCCAGTTTCAGGAGAAGCATCCGAGCTTCTGTGTAACTCACAGATCCAGGTAACTACTTTTGCATACAAGTTCACAGGTGGCAGGCACAGCTTCAGAAAAGGAGACATGGAGTTGACAAGCATGGGGAAACAGCATGATTTTCATCCTGAGAAGAGACAAAACAAGTCTGTTGCTTTATGCATCCCGCTTCCTTTGCTTTACTTTGTAGGTCGGTGTGCTAGGTGGTGGCTTATGACCCAAATTCTTCTCTACATCTTCACAGCATCGTTTGGATGTGCTAAAAATGCACAGTTCTTCCTTCTTAGTATTAATGAGTCTGGATATATTTATATATACATTGAGCTAGACTGAAAAAAAATCAAATTCTTCTAATCTTTCACCACAGAAAAGGAGATCCAGTCCTTTACTTATTCCAAGATGTGAAAAATCCAAGTCTCTTATATGTGAGATTTCTTTTTTATGATGTGTAATGAAAATTCCCAGATAATTATTTCCTAGAATATCTGTAAGGATATTGCACATCCAGTTACATGCTTAATGTGCTCTGAAAGTTGTTATCTCTTTAAACCAAGGATTCTCTTATACTTCTCACAGAGATAAAAAATGCCACTTTCTGGAAGTCACTGGAGTTAATGTTCTATGAAAGATGATCAAATGAGAACAGATTGAAAACCAGTTTCTAAGTTATTGATAAACTGCTGTTATTTTTAATTTCATAATAGGACAATAATAAATGTCATTTACCTGTCTGAGAACTTCCACCATATCACTCATGTATGAGAAAGTCTCACAGGGGCTGAAACTATACATGTCTGAATATAAACAATTTCTGAAAATCTGGCTAAATTTACTATGATTGTGACTAAGGGGTGACTTAATCACTGGAAAAAATAGGGTAAATGAAGCTATTATAAATGTTCTGGGTGCTGGGAATTAGACAGGGCTGGTTAGTTTGAATCATTGAGCTAATTACAAGAGGCTTCTGAGATCTGTAATATTTATAAAACCTTAAAAATAAATCTTGTCTCCTTAGAAAACACACTTTTGATATTAAGTCTTCCAGTTCATTAAGAACTGAATGGCCTGGTGATATAAGGTATTGTAAGATAAATTTTAAAAGAGAAAAACTTCAAAGAGAAATTATGCTAAAGCTGAAGTGTCTCTTCCCTTATTATGCAGTTGTCACCAGGAGAAAATAACTGAAAGGTAGTTTTTCCCTCATAATTTTACATTGAAGAGTTTGAGGTCACCCAATGCAGCTTGAGATGGCCAGTGACAGCTGTAAGTACTTCACAAGTGAACTAATTTTAGATTTCAGGGCAAGTCAAATTTATATTAGATTTCTGTGTTAAGGCAAAATCAGTCCTACCTTTCTCTTTTCTAGACACATATGTGTATGCAGAAGAGAAAGAGGGAGAGATGTCATACATACATATGTAGATGTAATTATGTAGATATTCCTAGTGACATGTGTTTTAAATACACACATGCCTATGTGTATGTATACAGATATATATTCGGAGAGAAAAAGGCAAGAAAGATTCTATTCTGGTGTTAAAAGTCACTACAAATATTTCAGTAGAATATGTTACCTTCCATTAAAATGGGTCAATTTTTTTTTATTTTTTTTTTTAAGTAGAGGGAGGATTAAGGGGAAAAAAAAATTCTATGACTTTCTCTCTCCTCTTTGTTCAGCATTTTCTTAGGGATTCAAGCTGGGGGTAATGCAGCTCTATTGACACCTACGATTGTTATCCTTTGGGTTGCAAACTTAATGCCTACGTGCTTTTGCAGAAGAATCCAGTACAGAACCTTATCAGCATCACCAGAGAAATGGTACTGTCAACAATGGCCCGTGTGATTAAGCACTTATCTTTTGATATTCATTTACCTTCTGCTTGTTAACCTTGTCAAGGAGGGGCATGGAGGAGAGCACCAACCAAATAAAACCTGCAGTAATTACTGTAATTCGGAAAGAAATATATTCACTGGAGGCAGGCAGTTCCACCCTCACAATCAACCTTTCTGCAACTCAAGGAAAACACAAACATGGCCTGGCTCAGACAAATTAGGCATGAACAAATGTTACACATTAAATGAGTTAAAGGACCTTGCTGAAAATCACAAGGGCTGCTTAGGGAAGCAGCGAATGCCATTAAGGCAGAAATAGGCTTAAAAGAAAGTGTGTTTTGGAGAGAAACTTGCATATATATTTACCATTCTTGGTTATCTTACCCAAGGCAATTCTGGGCACAACACTGCCAATGTATCAAGATGGTAATAGTGTTGTGTTCTTTGGGAGACATTCGGGGAAAAAAAAGACATCAGCAGCTTGATGCTGCAAAACTACTACTTCTAATAGCAATACCTGGCTTGTCTGTTGCACTTTCCATCAATCTAGTGCCAACTGCCTTACAAAAGGATTTAGAAAGACACAAACCACTTAGATCACTCAGAAAGCTAAGAAACATTTAAAGTTAATTTGTAAAGAAAAGTCTTCTTCAAGCAAACACACAATCTTCAATGTAAAATTCACATTCTGCTTCCACTGGCATTCTCCAAAGTGCATTCCTACTGCACAGCACGTGTAAACATCTGTAGCAAAGGCATTGTTCCTACCCTGCTATATCTCCTTTAGTTCATCAGTACTGCTAAATGATCCTTCCTGCAAGAAGCATTCTGTTTTAATACACATTAGCTTTTCCTCCCACTACATTTGTGAGAGGACTAGTGGAGATTATTTTACTTTAAATGACAATGGTAATAGGTTTGCTCGATTTCCCTTTTAACTCAGCTTTTATACAAGTGCAATTCTTGAAGAACATGATAGGTTTCCCCCCCCTCCTTCCTGGTCCTTGGTCCACTCTGAAACAAACTAAAACTAAAAGCAGGAATACATTAAAACCTGTGGAGCTTCTAGCATTTTTGGAAGGTGGAGTCAGCAGGCGATAGGGCAGAGTGCCATATGAATGTGTAAAATATGCATATTTGTAAATATGTTTCAAATACAAAGGTTAAAGAGAGGACAAGCTGAGCTAAGTCACAAAAGCATTATAGAAGAATGGTGGAAATACAGATCATAAGGTGCCATGTTTAGCATAAATCATGCAGCATGTAATACATAATAAGGGTAATTCATCGAGAGCTCTGCTGCAGCCTGTAACCTCTCTGCAATCAAGACAACAATAAACTCTACAAAGTGGGACCAATTTCCATCAGGGTGAGGGTGTCCCCTCCCTCTCTTCTTTATTTTTAAACGCATGATGATCACATGCTAATTGTGTAGACCTGTTACTGTGAATGACAAATAACCACTTCCAAAAGGACATTATGGCTAACGGCTCTTTAGGGGTCGATTTTGTTCTCCATCATTAAAATCCCCATTCTGTACAGAATTAGGAAATATAGTCTTGCCACAGTAGCTTGTTGTCCAAAGAATAAATAGAGCATGTTGAATTAGGGGTGAGAAAGTGCTGTTGTGAAAGTGATCTGCACTGCATGGACTGAAAGAGGTAGTGAAGGAAGCTGAGGCTTGGAGATGTGGGAGAATTTGGGAAGGGAAGAGAAGGGGCTCATTATGGGCAACCCACATGCTGCAAGGGCAGTTTTAAGGGTTATTCCACCTCTGAACTTAGGGTTCACAGTTACATCTACAGACTGGTTTTTGTTCTATGCAGAGCTTGAGAAAGCTCTGGGACAGCAGAAAGCTTTGTGCATATGTTACCTTAGTGTTGAGCTTCACCTCATAAGGCAGGCTCAGTGCTCTGCTAGCAGTGCCAGCAAGGCAGCAGCTTGAGCAGGGCAAGATTGCATCTGTTCAGGACACAGGTAGAGGTTGCCTGTGTCTGCTGAGGAATAACACATGGCCACGACACCAGCTTAGGTGGGTACACCCTTCTTTGAGCAGTATCTGGCACACTGAATAGGTGGCTTGGAGCTGCTCAGCACTACACAGGTGCAGTCACAACCCCTTTGCCAGGCTCCCTGCTTCTGAGGGATAGCTGAGAAATAAGAGGAAGCAATAAAATTGACTGGGAAAATAAACACCAAAGCAGAAGAAAATCGCAGTTAAATGTCACATCAGAGATGAAACTTCAGGCCGACAGTGTAAGGAAGTCCTGGCCAACTGAAGATACCATGTGAGGGGATACTAAAGAACTTCAGAAGATACTAAAGCACTTTAGGAGATACAACATCTTGTTAGCTTTTCATTACAGCCAGGCAGCAGAAAATGGGAGACTAGAACATAAGTATCATTCTGAGAGACATGCTTAAACAGCAAGGTTACTAAAAGATGGTGGAAAGAAGGTGTTCTCTGGCTACAACAAAGCTGAAGAACTAGTCACATGGTTTATATGGCACAGTTGATATCAGATCTGCATTAGAAAATTAGTAATTTCTTGATTAACCTGGGTCTTTTGCTGACTACCTGGCCCAGCACAAAGGACAAGGCCATTAACAGTAAACATACAGGCCAGAATTTATCATCCCACTGCAAAGAATACAGGAAGACATGGTGTGACTGACAACAGGAGAGAGAAACAAATCAATGTATTAACTCATAATGCCTAATGGAGCAAAGGAAGTAAGCTGAACTAGAAACCAAGTCAACAGTCCAACTCCAGCCAACACAGAAATCACTACAGCAATTACCAAAGACAAGCATTACGTACATAACTCTAAATCCTCTTCTGCTCTCAAGTGTCTGTCCCATCATTGCTGGAAACCCCTAATTGTCACGGACAGTCAGGGACCTCTTCTAGTAACAGAAAACCCTACCTAGCATACACACACTACCCAAACAAACTGGAAGCACAACCAACTTTTATACCATTAGCCTTAAAAGCAGGGCACATGGTGGGAATTTCCTAATTGGCCTTCACCCAGGGTTGGCCAGGCCTTGAGAGAAAACCCAGAAGAAGTTTTCTCCTGCATGGTTGTGGGCATCATCCATTTGTCAACCTTGATTCAGGGTTTGGGGTTTAGACCCCAGCACTTCACCCATGGCAAAGCAATAAGAATTTGCAATGGGGCTAAAGTCACCCAGTCCAGACTGAGACTTGCAAAGGTTGAAAAATTATTTGCCATTTGAAAGGAGAAGAGGATTCAAAATAC
>NW_008583400.1:0-219 GCF_000691845.1 Merops nubicus | reverse complement strand
AAAGGAGCCTTCAGCAAGTAGGTGCAGAGTGGTGAGGGACATGTTCCACAGCGTGTGGTGGAAGCCAAGAGAGCCCCAACAGAGAACCTAAAGGAGCAGCAGATTTAATGACATGCAGCTATGGGTCTGGGCATGACATAATGGCCATCATCATAAAGTTTACCCAAGAAATGAATAAATTACAACCTGACTATCAAGCAGAATTTATATATATTTTTA
>NW_008583399.1:0-1049 GCF_000691845.1 Merops nubicus | reverse complement strand
TCACACGCACACGTGACCCTCGTGCATTTCACATGCTGCAGTCCTCGTGCATCACACGTGACCCTCGTGCATCACACTCACACGTTGTCCTTGTGTTGCACAATGCTACAGCCCTCGTGCGTCATGGATGACCCTCCACAACACTACAGCCCTTGTGCACCACGGATGACCCTCGTGCATCACACGTGACCTTCCTGCCTCACACGTGACCCTTGTACACCCCAATCACACATCATCCTTGTGTTTCACAATGCTACAGCCCTCGTGCATCACACGTGACCATCCTGCATCACACGTGACCCTCGTGCACCACACTCACACGTTGTCCTCGTGTTTCACGAGGCTGCAGCCCTCGTGCATCACAGATGAGCCTCGTGTATCACACGTGACCCTCGTACACCATGCTCACACATTGTCCTTGTGTTGTACAACACTACAGCCCTCGTGCATCCCCCGTGACCCTCGTGCATCACACTCACCTGTTGCCCTTGTGTTTCACAACGCTGCAGCCCTCGTGAATCACGGATAACCCTCGTGCATCACCTGTAACCCTCGTGCATCACACGTAACCCCCGTGCATCACCCTCCCACATTGCCCTCGTGTTGCACAACACTACAGCCCTCGTGCATCCCCCGTGACCCTCGTGCATCACACTCACCTGTTGCCCTTGTGTTTCACAACGCTGCAGCCCTCGTGAATCACGGATAACCCTCGTGCATCACCTGTAACCCTCGTGCATCACACGTAACCCCCGTGCATCACACTCCCACATTGCCCTCGTGTTGCACAACACTACAGCCCTCGTGCATCACACTCACCTGTTGCCCTTGTGTTTCACAACGCTGCAGCCCTCGTGAATCACGGATAACCCTCGTGCATCACACGTGACCCTCGTGCATCACACTCACACGTTGCTCTTGTGTTGCACAACGCTGCAGCCCTCATGAATCACGGATAACCCTCGTGGATAACCCTCGTGCATCACATGTAACCCTCGTGCATCACACGCGACCCTCGTGCGTCACACTCACGCATTGCCCTCGTGTTG
>NW_008583398.1:441-2709 GCF_000691845.1 Merops nubicus | reverse complement strand
GGGCCGTACCCCCTCCATGAGAACCATCTCCTGCGGTGTCGCCCTCGTCTGGCAAGTTTGGGGGCAAAAAAAACGCCTTTCGGGGCAAATTCCACCGTTGGGGGGCAAAAAATCACCTTTGGGGGGTAAATTATGTCTTTTGTGGGGGGGTAAAAACCATCTTTGGGGGTAAATTCCATCGTTTTTCACCTTTATTGGGGGTTAAAAATCACCCTTGGGGGCAAATTCCATCTTTTTTGGAGGGCAAAACCCAACCTTGGGGGCAAATTCCACCTTTCTTTGGGGTTAAAAACCACTTCTGGGGGCAAATTCCACCTTTATTTGGGGTAAAAATCACCCTTGGGGGCAAATTCCATCTTTTTTGGAGGGCAAAACCCAACCTTGGGGGCAAATTCCACCTTTCTTTGGGGTTAAAAACCACTTCTGGGGGCAAATTCCACCTTTATTTGGGGTAAAAATCACCCTTGGGGGCAAATTCCATCTTTTTTGGAGGGCAAAACCCAACCTTGGGGGCAAATTCCACCTTTCTTTGGGGTTAAAAACCACTTCTGGGGGCAAATTCCACCTTTATTTGGGGTAAAAATCACCCTTGGGGGCAAATTCCATCTTTTTTGGAGGGCAAAACCCAACCTTGGGGGCAAATTCCACCTTTCTTTGGGGTTAAAAACCACTTCTGGGGGCAAATTCCACCTTTATTTGGGGTAAAAATCACCCTTGGGGGCAAATTCCATCTTTTTTGGAGGGCAAAACCCAACCTTGGGGGCAAATTCCACCTTTCTTTGGGGTTAAAAACCACTTCTGGGGGCAAATTCCACCTTTATTTGGGGTAAAAATCACCCTTGGGGGCAAATTCCATCTTTTTTGGAGGGCAAAACCCAACCTTGGGGGCAAATTCCACCTTTCTTTGGGGTTAAAAACCACTTCTGGGGGCAAATTCCACCTTTATTTGGGGTAAAAATCACCCTTGGGGGCAAATTCCATCTTTTTTGGAGGGCAAAACCCAACCTTGGGGGCAAATTCCACCTTTCTTTGGGGTTAAAAACCACTTCTGGGGGCAAATTCCACCTTTATTTGGGGTAAAAATCACCCTTGGGGGCAAATTCCACCTTTCTTTGGGGTAAAAAACCACTTCTGGGGGCAAATTCCACCTTTTTGGGGTCAAAAGCCACTTTTTGGAGGCAAAGCCCAGCTGGGATGGGCCAAGTCCCACCTTGGGGTGGCCAAACCCAACTTTGGGGTCCAAACCCACCTTCCGGGGGGTCAAAAGTCCACCCCTGAGGGTCAAAAAAACACCTCTGGGGGGTCAAACAACCTCTCGTTGGCCAACCCCCATCTTTTGTTGGCCAACCTCCATCTTTCATTGGCCAACCTCCATCTTGTTGACCAACCTCCACCTTTTATTGGCCAACCTCCACCTTTTATTGGCCAACCTCCATCTTTTGTTGGCCAATCTCCATCTTTCGTTGGCCAACCACCTTTTGTTGTCCAACCTCCATTTTTTCGTTGGCCACCCTCCATCTTTTGATGGCCAACCTCCACCTTTCATTGGCCAACCACCTTTTATTGGCCAACCTCCACCTTTTGATGGCCAACCTCCATCTGTTGTTGGCCAACCTCCATCTTTTGATGGCCAACCTCCATCTTTCATTGGCCAACCCCCACCTTTTGTTGGCCAACCTCCATTTTTCGTTGGCCAACCTCCTTCTTGCTGGCCAACCACCTTTTATTGGCCAACCTCCACCTTTTATTGGCCAACCTCCACCATTTGTTGGCCAACCTCCACCTTTCATTGGCCAACCTTTTTTTTCTCCTTTTGGTGGCCACCCTCCATTTTTTGTTGGCCACCCCCCACCTTTCATTGGCCAACCACCTTTTATTGGCCAACCTCCACTTTTTGATGGCCAACCTCCATTTTTCATTGGCCAATCTTCTTGTTGACCAACCTCCATCTTTTGTTGGCCAATCTCCATCTTTCGTTGGCCAACCACCTTTTGTTGTCCAACCTCCATTTTTTCGTTGGCCAACCTCCATCTTTTGTTGGCCAACCCTCACCTTTTGATGGCCAATCTCCATCTTTTATTGGCCAACCACCTTTTATTGGCCAACCTCCACCTTTTGATGGCCAACCTCCATCTGTTGTTGGCCAACCTCCATCTTTTGATGGCCAACCTCCATCTTTCATTGGCCAACCCCCACCTTTTGTTGGCCAACCTCCATTTTTCGTTGGCCAACCTCCTTCCTGCTGGCCAACCACCTTTTCTTGGCCAA
>NW_008583398.1:0-244 GCF_000691845.1 Merops nubicus | reverse complement strand
CCTCCCTCTTTTGTTGCCCAACCTCCATCTTTTGTGGGCCATCCTCCACCTTTCGTTGGCCAACCACCTTTCATTGTCCAACCTCCACCTTTTATTGACCAACCTCCACCTTTTGGCCTCACCCCTCCCCCACTTTTTGGGTCCAACTCCCCCCCGTTGGGGCCCCTCCTTGGTCCCTCCTTGGTGGGTCTTGCGTTGAGCCGCGGGTTTCGGGGGCAGGTTCTCCACCAGCTTCGCCTACTAC
>NW_008583397.1:0-2817 GCF_000691845.1 Merops nubicus | reverse complement strand
GGCAAACTCACCACCTCTTTATGAAGGGCTGTGGGAATCACCCATATGTCAACCTTAATTCGGGGGCTCGGGGTTCCAACCCCAGCATTTCAACAGGTCACCCGCCTGCTCGCCATCTCGCTCCTGCTTCACCACCCACCACCGAAGATGAGACAACTCCAGATCAACGGCATGCTGCAGATCCATGGTGGTAACTGCTCTGGCTATTCTCTACCGAACGCTTGCTTGATTTCTGCCTTTTATTTTCACTCTGTCATATTGTTACTCTTTTCTACTATTTTTCTCTTTTTGTAATAAAAGCTGTGTTGGGTATACAGTTTTGGACCTTGTTTGCATCTTAATCTTGCTCTTGGGATCATATGGAAACTTCTCCCAACGTTGGATCGGGACAGGGATGAAGATGAACCAGAGCCATCATGAGAATGGGAGGAAGAGCCAGAGGTAATCACTCAATCTCTATCTCTGAGTGAACTCTGAGATATGCGCAAAAATTTTGGCTGTCATCCAGGGAAGCACATGATCACCTGGCTTCTCTGATGCTGGGATAACGGGGCTGGTAGCTTAGAATTAGAGGGGAAGGAGGCCAAGCAGCTGGGATCCCTGACCAGGGAAGGGGGTATTGGCAAGGTGACTGGAAAGCAGGCACAAGTCCTCAGCCTCTGAAGGCAACTTAACCAGGCATACAGGACAGGTACCCCTTCAAGGAAGATGTTGCCCATCACACAGGCAAGTGGACCACCATGGAGTGAGGTATTCAGTACCTGAGGGAATTAGCTGTTCTGGAGGTGATATATAGCGATCTGAATGATGAGCAGTTACTTATAGAGTCAGATGAAGTCCAATGCTCGCCACCTATGTGGTGAAAGTCCCTACGAAGTGCACCACCATCATATGCCAACTCCCTGGCAGTAGTATCCTGGAAAGAGGGCCAGGGACAAACAGTGGATGAATTGGCTGGCCAAGTGAGGCAATATGAAGGAAATATCTCTTCCACCCCACAGGCCTGCGTTTTGTCTGTGGATGAACTGTCCCAAGAGGTCCAGCAATTCAAAGAGGACATGTCCTAATCCCCACCTGTATGGGCCCATGTCTCACCTATTAGGAGTATGCACTCCCCTGCCCAAGAGAGAGAATATGGAAAGTACACTGCACATGGTACCTTGTGGACATGAGGAAGTGGGATGGAAAACTGTGACCCTAGATGCATGGGCACATGAGTTGTGTTTCTTATTCCAAGACAAATGCCACCGGTTTGCAGTAGGAAATTCCCAAGACAGAATAAAAGAGTTGATCTTACTTTTGATCCTTTTGAAGAGACTTCTAAGTCATTTTTAGAAGAAGGGAGTGACTCTGGTCAGGATTAGAGGAGCCCTGCCTCCAACCAGGTGGAGGAGTGGGACAGCTGGATTGGAGCATCTGCTCTGTGGAGTGCACTCCACAGAGCTTCCTTGTTCAGGGAAGACCTCCTGACTCTCCCTGGAGCTGGGCCTCAGTCTGCTTAAAACCTTTGTGAACGCTGGCGGATCGGGTGAGAGTCACTATGTAGGCACCTTTCTCTTATGTGTTCAACTTGTTGGTCTGGCTGTTTCCCATGCCAACTGTGGGCAACCTCAGGTCTCTGTTTGTACCACCTGTTGTGGGCTGAGTTATGTCTTTTGTGAGATCGTTGGGGGTAGTGTCAATTATGTACCAGCTGAATTACCTATTTGTACCCCCAGTGATCATTCATGGAATGTCCTTCTTGTGTACAATGCAGTCTGTGTATTGGTTCATCTTCCTGCTGGTGATATCATTTTCATTGGGCCTGGACATTGGCAAAACAAAATTGGTGATGAGGATAGCCCCGTGTGAAGTTCCCGTTTGGGAAGATCCCGTGTATAGTTCGCTGGCCCTTGAATGGATTAAATTTGGAGGACCATGTGAACAATGGGAGAAGCAGTTGGCAGAGGCTGAACTGCAGAATGTACTGGAAAACATTCAAAAGTTCTCTGATAAGGCACAGGATGCAGTGACCTTTGGGAGATGGGGCTGGATCCTATTAACAGCATATAAGAAACAACAACAGCAGTAAGATTCTTTACTGGCTCAATGTTCCCGTATGAGAGCTCAGATTAAGGTTCTTACTGATAAACTGGATGCTGGTCAAACTGTGTCTGAGAAGGCTACGGTGCAGGTTGCCCAGTGTAAGCGTGGAAAGAGACGGGGGCACTGTGTGTATAAGAAGGTCCATTCGGAGGTTGTGCAGGTGGATCATAATGCTGATGACTCGGATAATGATATCTGGTACCCTGCAGAGTCTCATGGGGCCGGTGCCTCAGATGACTCTGAAGATGTGAGACCAGTCATCAGGAGGAAAATGGAATTTTCAGAAGATGAACCACCAGTAAGTGCGCCTACCATGGAAGACTTTACGCAGCAGGAAATAAATGATATTTTTGCGTGGTTCAGCCAAAGACCAGGTGAATCCCTAATTACTTGGATGGTCCGTTTGTATGATCAGGGAGCATCGGGGATTAGTCTGGATAACATGGATTGCCGGAAGTTTGTGACTCTGAGTTCAGACCCTTTGTAATCTGTTGGCTTTAGCCGCTCTTGGGTGCAAGGCGAAATACCCCCTAGACACTGCCTGGCCAGGTTCTGACCGGCCATGGTATACTCTACGGGACGGAATGCAGCAACTGAAGGAAGAAGGGATGAAGCTGGCTATTCATACAGACCATGCTGATATCCTCATGCAACTTCGATTGCCTGTACCCATGAGAAATGATAGTATTAGAACTGCCCCACTGTCTTATAAGAACGTCCTGGTGACCCTCT
>NW_008583396.1:6195-23535 GCF_000691845.1 Merops nubicus | reverse complement strand
CATCAGCACTTTGGGAACATGTATGTATGTGTTGTGTGATCTTGGTCTGCCCCAGACGTGTGTGGACACAGAGCACTTGTTTGTTTGGGGAAGATGCCTCTCCAGAGGTCCTAAGGGCTGTCTGCATGGAAAAAAGCTGCAGGAGGTAGCAGGAGGGCTTTATAGGAAAAAAAAAAATAATAAAAAAGCTATTTTCAAACAGGGAGCCTCTATAAATGACCCAGAATGGGACCAGAATGATAAAAATGGTTGTTGAATTGTTCCAGCAGCTGGAAGTAGCTGGATTTGGGAGGGAGTGAGGGGAAGGGTGATGTGGGTGAATGGGCAATGTGAAGAATAACTGTGGAAAAATACCTTTTCCCACCATACTACCTGTCAGCAGGGGGGTGGCATTTTTTTATAACTCACTTAAAACCAGATGAAAACCCATCCCATTTGGTTGGAGCTGACTACATGGTGCTGGTCGTTGAGTTCAGTGAGGCCAGGCTTCCATGTAGGTGCTTAGGCTGCAGCTGATAAGATCCAAAGCTTCTCACTCTCTTCCTCCTGAGCAGTTTGTCAGTGTTATGCCAGAACCTTCTTGCAGAGGGACTGCAGATTGCCAGTGGAGCTTGGAGACCAGCAGAATGCAGAAATCCCTGGGTTTCTGTTGTTTAACAGGAGGAGATGGCTGGGCTGGTAGAATTGTTTCACTTTAAACCATCAGGCTAAATATAGAAATACTCATTGTCTGAGAGTTAGGCCAAGGGAGAAAAGAACCCGACCAGGTTGCCAGAGTTGGGCAGTAACCTGTGGGATCACCCCCAGCAAATAACATGTGCTGGCACATGAGGAGTGGAAGTGGATCTGGAATGGCTGCTTAGAGCAGACTTCTGTCTGTCACACAGGCTAGTGAGTAACTTGTCTTTGTTCTCGTGTTTAAGTAAGGGTGGCCCCATCAAAATGTTGATAAATATTGTTATATTGTAGAGGACACTGTGGGTTTGGATGGATTGGAGCCAGTGGGGTGTCTCCAACTTCTGTGAGCATAACAGAGGGAAAGGGAACACTGAAGCACAAACGAAGTTCTGAACCACCCCTCTGCTAAGAAGTAGAGGAGGAGAATCAGCAGGCCAAGGGAGGGGGTTCTCACTCTCTACTCTGCTCTCGTGAGATCCCACTTAGAGTTCTGCATCCAGCTCTGGAGCCCTCAACACAAGAAGGACATGAACCTGTTGGAGCAGGGCCAGAGGAGGCCACAAAGGTGATCCAAGGGCTGGAACAGCTCAGCTGTGAGTACAGGTTGAGAGAGCTGGGGTTCTTCAGCCTGGAGAAGAGAAGGCTCTGGGGACACCTTCTTGTGGCCTCCCAGTATCTGAAGGGGGCCTGCAGGAAGGCTGGGGAGGGACTCTTTACAAGGGTTTGTAGTGGCAGGATGAGAGGTAATGGGTTCAGGCTGGCAGAGGGGAGATTTAAATACAGAGGAGTTCTTCACTATGAGGGTAGTGGGGCTCTGTAAGGTATTGCCCAGGGAAGCTGTGGGTGCTCCATCCCTGGAAGTGTTCAAGGCCAGGTTGGATGAGGCTCTGAGCAACCTGCTCTAGTGGGAGGTGTCCCTGCCTGTGGCAGGGGGATTGGAACTAGATGATGTTTAAGGTCCCACCCAACCCAAACCCTTCTGTGATTCTGCTGACCTGAAGTACAGCCCCACATTCAGGTGGTGGCTCTTTGCTGCTGGTGCCGTGCAGAGCTGAGCTGACATCTCCAGGCTGCACTGCCCTGCTGGGGCTGGGAGCTGCCTGCCCCCCCTGCCCCTCCTGCCTGCAGCAGCCACCACTCTGCAGCTCACTCTCAGATTTGCACAGCTCGACTTTTTGTCTTTAACTGCACTCAGCCATGTGCTGGCCACTTCAAATTTCTTTTTCCTAGTGCTAATAAAGTACCCTAAGATTTAAGTCCTAAACCTGTGTCTGCTGTGATGCAGCCTTGGTAACTTCTTAGCACTCTGACCCCTAATCTGTATTTCCCTCAGAAAGTTTGTGTCCTGTGCACTCTGGTTTTTCATTCTCCTGCATCCCAGTAGCTGGGTAGTCTTTTCCTTGGAAGCATCTGAAGCATCAGGATTCTCATCCACGTGCTGCTTCCTATAATGAGCTGTGTAAGGCCACATCTGCACACTAGAGTCAGAGCCCCCCAAAAGTTATGGGGTGTGTCTGTCTCCTTTCCTGTGTTGGTTTGCTTCTCCTGCCCCTTCTCTGCTTAAGGTCTGTCTTCCTAGTACCAGTTTGCAGCCTGCACTAGCAACTTGGTGAAACTGGGATCAGCCTCTCAGATGTTCACAGTGACCTGTCAGTGACTGGGTAACAGTTAGGGAGATTCATTCTGCTCTTGGTGAAATGGTAAGTGTGGTGGTAACGTCTGGAGACTGAGAGCTTGGAGCTGCTGTGTGTGGTAAAGGACCACAGAGGAGAAAGGAGAAGATGAACAGAGCAGAGCTGGCAAGGGAATGATGGAGGTCTGTGGTGGATAAACCAAATCCAGAACACAGGAGTGGTGAGTTAGGACCTAAAAAGAGTAGATGCTATTAAAAAATATGCAGCAATGGTGCAGTTCTGTTACATTTTGTTTTTACTACTTCTCACTTTCCAGTCAAGAAACTTGGATATAGCTGAATTTCACCTGTAGTTTGCTTATTCATGTCTAGCCTGTGCCTGAAAACTCTCACCCTAGGTCTGACATCTCGTGCACTTTGGGGCAGACTCACAAATGTGTTGAGCAGCTACAAGTCCAGTGCTCTGGACTTGTAGCTGCTTGGTTCTGGGCTGGATGTTGTACACCCACCATGGGTTGCGAGAGCATTTTGTTCCCTCTGCAATGAAAAGGGAGAATTAAACATGAAAATGGGATTTTCAGCAGGCAGTAGTGTGGCTGGGAAGCAGCAAATAAAGACACCTGAAGAGGGGTGTTTTTGGTTGGTCCCACAGATGTTGGACATTAGCCAAACACAATGCCCAAAGCAGGAGTCCTGGTGGGAAGGGCCACACTGGAGGAGTCTTCTCCAGTGGTGGGTGTCCTCACAGGCTGCCCCTCCTTTCCTCTGCTTGTGGCTCCTGTGCCAATTTAAACAGGAAGGCTGAGAGCACTTCCCTGAGGCTTGTCTTCACCTTGTTCAGTAAGGTACTTCCTTAGAAGTAGAACTGGACTTCTGGACGTGGAATCATAGAATCATGTAGGTTGGAAGAGGTCTTTGAGTCCAACGATTAACCCAGCACTGCCAGGCCCACCACTAACCCATGTCCCTCAGCACCACATCTCCATGGCTTTTCAATCCCTCCTGGGATGGGGACTCCACCACTGCCCTGGGCAGCCTGTCCCAGGGCTTGACAACTCTTTTGGGGAAGAAATTTTTCCTAATATCTGACCGGAGTCTCCTCTGGAAGTTTGAACTTTGCAGAACTGTAGTTGTCCTTTGGTTGAGAGGCTCTGGTCATTGGAGCAGATGCAGTGGGTTAATGTCCTTTGAGGTTAGGAATGAACAGCCGTGGTGGGAGAAGTTGTCTTTCCTCTCTGTCATGTTGTAGATAGATTGCTACTGCTCTTGTCAGCCTCTGACGTAACTTAGTTGTGGTGGAATTACTCCTGATCTATAATTAAGTGGGAAGGAGATTGAAGTGGACAGTGTGAGAAGCTCCCTGTGTTGTTGCTTATCATTTTGAAGACAAATGGAGGAGTTCACATTTCATTACTGCCAGTCTGCCACCTTGCTCCTGGAATCCTCCTAAGCACTGCTGCAGCAAAGAGCCTGTTGGGTGAGGTGTGTAGGTTCAACTTTACCAGATCATTCCCAAGCCCTGCCTACTGACACTCACTGTCCAACTTCTGGCTTTTGGGTTTACTTTATCATAGGGAGACCATGTTTCATGTTTGACTGCAGGTGTTCAGGGCAAGTTTCTTCTTTTCATCAGATTTTCAGCAGGTCTTCTGCAGCTTTTGTAGCTACACCACAAGAACTACCAGTGTGAGGACTTCCATACCAGTATAGTGAGGTGATACCCACTATTTCTGGTGTCCCTGGTTGGGTATGTGGCCTTCACAGGAGCAGTGCAGCTTTGGAAGTGGACGTTTGTCATTCACATTTGAAGTTAAATATAAAGAAGTAGCTTGAAAGAAGTTATAGAGTGTCTGTCTACCCTTCCTCAGGGCTGGCGTGGAGCTTGTTCTCCTCTGGAGTACACCAGAGGTAGTATTCCTCTGATTGCTCATTTTTCTTGGATGCTCCCTGTGTTAGTTGTACTGTTTTTCTTGGACATCTGAATTAATTTTCCAAGTTCTTCTTTAATTCTCATTTTAGGAGTCTTATTTTTTGAGAGCCAATTCTTTTTTTTTACTGTATCCAAGTAAGATTTAGTACTACTTCTCCTCTGCCTTGAGAACTGTATTGAAAATGATTTGTCATCTGTATGAGAAGGGAACATTTATTTGGCCAAAGATTAAATAAAAAGGTAATTTTGAGGATATAGTATGAGTCAGAGCTTGGAGAAAAATAAATACAATTGACTGATTCTGTTCTGTGTATCCCAAAGTACTTGCCTTGTTCTATGTGCATTTACCCTCCTTTTTTGTTCTTATCTTTTGGAATAATCAAGCTGCAGCCTCACTAATATTCCTCCTTAAGATATTAGCATTACCAATTATTAAATACCTGGTGCTTTTCATTTTTACTTAAGTTCTTATTCACTGTTAGGTCCCTTTCCTATGCCCTGGGTCATCAGATCCACCCATTCTCACTAGCTGCTCCTCGTGTTTGCAGCAGCAGCACTTCCTTTATCAAATGCAGTCTCCAGTATTGCCAGACGTGGCTTCCTCTTGCCATTTTTTGGTTTATCCTAACTACTAGATATGTTTTCTAAATTAAGATACAGTATTTAGTGAAAATGTAAGTAAGTCTGTAACTGTGGGGATAAGAAATGTTTCCATACTTAAGATGCTACTAAATATCTCCTTTGGAAAGATAAATACTTTTATTTTCAGGTCAGTAACAATTTTTGTATTAGAAGTAAACATGATTGCTGCATGAATGAAAACAAGTATCAATATTTGTGGTGTTATTCTGCTTAAAAAAAAAACTCTTTAAGAATAATTAAATCTAGCTTTAAACTGATCCTTAGCTTTGAAATTTTATTATTTAAAATAATTTCTTAATGTGATTTTTTTTTTATTTAAGAGCTTACCCTGGGCTGAATGCTGTTGAACCATTTGCCACACTGAAGGATGGCACTTTTTGCACAAGCTGGTAATAGTTTTAGCTGATACAAAGGTAGAGAGAGTAAATAATTACCTGTATCTCCCATCACTCAGTTTCTGGAACAAAAAACCTGCTCTAGTGAGAGGTGTCCCTGCCTGTGGCAGGGGGTTGGAACTATATGATCTTTAAGGTCCTTTTCAACTCAAATTGTTCTGTGATCACTGAGGTGAAAATATGAATCTGTTTAAAATATAATAGCAATCTTGTGGGGAGTGCAGTTATTTGGAAAACAGTGTGTGTCCTTATCTCAAAGCTGTTCCTTACTTTTCACTTGGATAAAAATGTTCCTGTCAGAGCGATGGAAAAATGGTGTGCTTAACAGTTCACTAAGTGCAAATTCTAAAACACACTTTTCTGATGCTAAAACATTTTTTGGTGATGTTTCTGTGCCACCACAGAACTCTACTCACATATTTTCTGTAGCTGTTATGAAATGTTTGAGATTGATATGCTTGGGAAGGTGGTGAGGGTGCAATAGAGAAAAATAAACTTGTGATGAAAAGCCTGTGCTGGGTGGTTAGAATTTTAAGTGTGATAGAATTTGGGAAGCATGTGCATATTGTCCAGTGATGTGAGAGAACAAACAGATTTCCCTTTGTCCTCGAGGCAGATCTTCAGCTGACGTGAAGCATCCCAGAGCAAATCATGTTAGCAGAGATGGGATGAGGTTTCTCTAACTGCTGGAGAGTCTGTCCTTCTGTCTGTCCTTTCCCAGAGATGCTGCTCTGGTGTCTGTTGGACTTAAGCTTTTTTTATTAAGGAATTCTTGGTGATTCCCAACTGAATGAGCTCTGGGTGAGCCTGCCCCTCTCCGTGAAGTTGTGATTCCCACTTTACTTTCACCCTTTCTACAGAAACTTAACTTCTCCTCCCATGACTTTTCCATTGGCTCCATCAGCATCCTTTGAGGTCACACTTGGGCTGACCTGGTCCAGGATTGCCCTTCAAGTTCTGTAACAAGAGGGGACAACTACTGCTGAATGTTTTTTGGAGAAGGGCATTAAGGGACAAAATCCTCATTTGGCAGATTGAGACGGAACACGGGAGGTGCTACGTGGGAGTGAGGCTCTGGGTTTTAAGGGGACCTATATCATTTATATTTTGGTTTATTTTTCATATTTTTATGTCTAGGGTCATTTGAGACAGCTTCTAGGTGGTTAAATGAAGTCTAAACGTCAGCAGTTTAGGCTGAATGAGGCACTGTAGGTTAGCACTAGCTAGAGATCCAGTTGGGGAGGTTCATCTAGATGACTTTCTTTTTGTCAAAGTTTTTTGGTCTGCACATGGCTAATTTTGCATGCTACCCCATGTCATTTATTGTTAATTTATCAATAAGAAATGATGAAATTCTGATTTTCATACTTCTTAAATGCATGAGTTAAGAGGAGCAGAGAGAAGTATCATGTGAGAGTAATGCTCAATAAACAATTGATTCAGAACAAACCCATCCTTAATGGTAAGTGTCGTTTGAAGATGACCTGTGATTACAACCCACGGTTTTGCTGTCACTTAAGCTGGAGGGGACATGTGTTACTGCCTTGCTCAATTGATGAGATTGGATGGATGATTGAATGATGAGGCTGCAAGCCAGGTCTTTAGCTTGTCAGCTCATGCCTAATTCACAGTGACAGCGTGCACGCAAGGCAAGTGTCTGTAGTCTGTCATATTTAAGCTTCTAGTTATAGCTTTCTCCCTGTGTTAATGCTGTAGATGCTCCAGAACAGGCCAGAGGAGAAAGAGCTGGCCCTGGACAGAAAGGATTGGGCACTTTTTATATACATTATTTGCTGTTTTCTTCCCTGTTTCCTTCTTGTAATGTTCCCACATAGAAGTTAGGTATTGAGGAAGTGTTATCCATTCACAAAACGATTTAACTGTCTGGGAAAACAGTCTGTGTTTTTATAAAACAAGTTTTCAGTTCATTGCCTGCCTTTGCAGTTTCCAGAGCTTCTTGAACCTGCTATCTTCCCTTTTCTTTGGCATTTTCACATGTTTCTTCTCTTTTTGCACAGATGTTTTCATCGCTGAGAGTTGTGTTGATACCAGTAACAGTTAAAGTAACATAATCAGTCCTAACTACTACATGGAGCTGACTATACTGCTAGTAGGTTCCATATCCTGAAGCTGCTCAAGTAATTACTCAATGCTCAAATTACTTTCTAGTAATTTATGTTTTAAAGTGTTTCCCTGTCTTACTGTAATGATTTTAACCCTGCTGCTTAGCAGAAGCCTGGCGACAGGAAAATGGAAAGGAGCTGCTTGGATTTGTTTGTAAAATGAACATAAAAAATAACAAGTTAAGTGAACATCAGAAAAGGCAAACGTGAAAATGCTGTGACAAGAGAAAATAGTTTTCAAGTGCTACTAGTGAGTTCAAACCATTTTCATGAAACTGTTATCTTCTGCAACTTTTATCTTAAGGTGAATAGTTTAGGTTTTTATAGTATGCTGAAAAATTCATGGGTCTGCTGTGAGATCTTCTGGTGCCATGAAACAAGTCAGAAATGTAGGTGAATACTTGGAGACATTGTACATTGTGTGACATGAGCTAGTTTTGAGTCCTAACAAGTCAAACAGTCATTTTCTGCAGATGCTGTGCCCTTGATCAGAGGAGTGATCTCTCTGAGCACATGCCACACAGAGTGTCCTCCTGAGCCAGCTGAGGACTCGGGCCCCTTGTAGTCCCAGTTTTGGTTCATTAGACTGGTTCCACGGTCTTATTTTGCAACCTGTATTAGGAAAATCATGTATATTATTGATTCCTTAGATTATTTAGGTTTTCTCTAGCTGGGTGAGTACTACGCAGAAGATTTGGGAGGTCACATAAGCTGCAGAACTTAAAAATGGGAATTACTGTGACATAGCTGACTAAGTTGTTACAGCATGTTGTACTCTACATGTATGCAGCTGCCTTAATGCAGCTACAGCTGGGAAGATTTGGCACATAATTGATACATTTCTTCTGTTTTACTTTTACTTTTTTTAATAGAATGTGCATTTTTTTCCTTGTCTATCTCCAGGAAAGTTCTAGCTCTGGATTCAGCCGTAAAGACACGTTCCTTTTGTTCCTTGAAGGGTGGAAGTAGCAACATGTGCCACATCACAGCAGTCTCCACTGAGCCATGTGGTACATTCTACATGCATGTTTGGGCCTACCTATGCATTGATTGGCATAGCCAAAACTTAATTGGCATCTAAGTTTTAAGGAAGCATGAATATACATTTAATGTTTTAATGGGATGAAAGGAGTCAGATGAGGATTCGTGATGGCAAAACTGTAGAAATGTGGCCATTAAGATGACTGTGTTAGCATTCAGCTGGTTTCACTACAGAGGGATAAAATGTCCAAGTCATGAGATGGTGGTGGTGTAACTGCCTTACTGGGAAAGGTCTTTGGGAGCAGAGTAGCAGGAAGTGTAGAGTATCTGTGATGTATTATACAGAATATATGGGTATCAAATGAATAATTAATAGAGTATATCAAGGGTAATATGATGATCCAGTTGCAGATGTCCCTGCTCACTGCAGGGGGGTTGGATTAGATGACCTTTAAAGGTCTCTTCCAACCCAAACCATGCTGTGATTCTATGATAATACAGTGCAATGGGAATGCTTTTGCATGTACTAAGATACAATTGTGTTAAAAATTTGCATAACAGGTGCACATGGGAGAAATACAATGTTATTGCAGATAGTTTGACAATTATAGATGTGTTTTCCTTAATTTTATTTCAAAATACTTGGTTGAGTATTTTACTTTATTTTGACTTTTTATTTAGCAATATTTAGTTAGAACTGTACAATACCCATGTGAAATGATTTGTTGTCAGGGTTTCTATCACAGACTGTGCTGTGTAGCTCTTGAAGAGGGTCAGATTTCTTCTGGGTGAAGTTGGTTGCTTTTAGAAGGTGTTCAAGGCATGGATTCCTACACACCTACAAAGAAGAACCTTGGAAGAGAAACTTCTTAAATCATAGGAGAATGTAATTCTCATTAGGGCTGGGCTCTATCTGTGGAGTTGAGGCTTTTCTTTCTGAAATCATTTAGCAGTTCATGGTGGGTTGACCCTGGCTGGATGGCAGGTGCCCACCAAAGCTGCTCAGTCACTCCCCTCCTCAGCTGGGCAGGGGAGAGAAAATATAACCAAAGGTTTCTGGGCCAAGGTAAGGAGAGGGAGAGATCACTCAGCAATTACCATCATGGACAAAATAGATGTGACTTGGGGAAGTCAATTTATTATCAGTCAAAATCAGAGTAAGGTAATGAGAAAAATAAAAACAAATCTAACCCACCTTAATTTTCAGGTTTATAAACCTCACTGCATTTCTGCAGGCATTTATCAGCTCTCTGAAACAATTTGCTACAGAAGTTTACGTTATTTTAATAAAAACTGTGCTTTGTACCTAGTGTGGCATCACTTGGCACTGAAAAAAAACACATTTCTTCCTCTGGGCTGGTCTACTTTTTTGACTTCTTGAAATTAGCACCCAGTGCTTTGGTACATTGTTAGAAATACCAGGCAGGACTTGGTGGGAGTAGCCAGTTAGAGTCCCTGTTACTTGGCAGGTGAGTGATTTTTCCCCAGCTCTGCTCACTGAAGATTTCTGTTGCCCGTGGGGTTCAGGTCGAGTGCTGCAGCTCTGCTGGGGTGGGGCAGAGGGGATGGGCAGCACGAGGCTTTGCTCCCCCTTCTCTTGGCAGTGGCAGCACAGGGCACTGATAAGACTTTAGGTCAGAGCCTCTTCAGTCAGGGCAAGTCACTTGTACCCTGCAGGTCTCTAACACAGCCTGCTCTTGTCCGTCTGTCCCTCCCACCCTTATTCCATCATACTTCCTCACAGGCTTCATTTTCTAGATTAAGAAAGAAGTGTTGTGCCTTTTAATCCCTTAAATCCCTTTTCTGTTCTTGTTTCATGGAGGGGCTCAGCACTGTTTTCTACAGAGGCAGTGAAACATCCTGGTGCAACCTCCCTGCCAGTCACTTGGCAGCTCCCTTTCTGCTTTCCAGCAGTGACTCTGGATCTTCCCTTCCAGCAGTCCTGCTGCAGTTGCTGCAGTCACAGGCTCTATGAGTTCTTGTTAACTCAAGTGTAGCAAAGGTTTTTAACCATGTCTGTACATTTGATCTACAGAATTTTTTTCTGCAGCTCAAGGGGCTCCAAAGGCTGGTGAAGCAGCTTTCCCAACCAAGTCAGCAGCATGGACTGAGCAGTCCTAGCAGATGAAGTAATTGGTCTGTCTGCAGTGTGAGAAGTCCCACACGAGCTCTGTCAGCATGCCCCAACTTCTAACACTGAAGGTTGAGGGTATTTCCTCTTGGTCTCACAGCTGAACGTGCTGAAGAAAGTGAGATTCTGATACTGAGGTTGTGTTGTGAGGACTGCTCGTAGTGCCCGTTTGCCAAGATCCACAACTTTTTACATCATTCATATAAAGTTTTTAATTAGTAAAAGCCTTTAGCTGAAAAAAATTTTCAAGTGTTTGCCTGTATTGAAGGTGAAAGCTCTGGTGATTGAATTGTGCTGCCAGTTTGCTCTGCAAATCTGTGTCTAAAATCCCAAATTCTAAACTGTTTCAGTGGGGAGCCAAGGAGGAAGGTCCTTTTTGTTTACCTGAAACAATCTCTCCTGTTCTTCCGCACCTGGACTTTTCTCAGAGAATCATAGAATGGTTTGAGTTGGAAGGGACCTTAAAGATCATCTAATTCCAACCCCCTGCCATTAGCAGAGACACCTCCCACTAGAGCAGGTTGCTTCATGACTGTGCAGGCTGATCTTCAAGGGGAGATGTTATTGTGGCCTTCCAGTATCTGAAGGGGGCCTACAAGAAGGCTGGGGAGGGACTTCTGACAAGGGCTTGGAGTGATAACTGCACCAGCTCTCAACCTGTCCTCGTAGGAGAGGTGTTCCAGCCCTCTGATCATCTCTGTGGCCCTCCTCTGGACCCTCTCCGACAGGTCCCTGTCCTTATGTTGGGAGCTCCAGAGCTGCTTCCTCAGCCCTGTTTCATCTTTAGCCCCATTGTTTGTGGAAGGTTTCTTTTTTCTCAAGCTGTGCTCTAATGCTCTGTGATGTGCCCTCTTCTGCTTCTCCATAGCTTCCTGTGTTCTCTACATAGACTCTTCTCATTCCTTTGCTGGGATAGTCTGGTGTCCTCTGGTGTCCTCTGCACGGGGTCCAGCATGGACCTGTTGGAGCAGGGCCAAAGGAGGGGCACAATGATCCAAGGGCTGGAACCCCTCTGCTGGGAGGACAGCAGGAGAGTTGGGCTGGGGCAGCCTGGAGAAGAGGAGGCTCTGGGGAGATCTTCTGGTGGCCTGCCAGTGCTTAAAGAGGGCTTAGAAGAAAGCTAGGGACAGACGTTTTAGCAGGGCCTGTTATGACAAGACAAGGGGTGATGGTTTTAAACTAAAAGAGAGGAGAGTTAGTCTAGATAGTAGGAAGAAATTTTGGATGCTGAGGGTGGTGAGCCCCTGGCCCAGGTTGCCCAGAGAGATGGTCACTGCCCCATCCCTGGAACCATCCCAGGTGAGGTTGGCCGGGGCTCTGAGCAACCTGCTCTAGCTGCAGACGTCCCTGCTCAGTGCAGGGGGGTTGGACCAGATGACTTTTAAAGGTCCCTTCCAACCCAAAGCATTCTGTGATTCTGTTATCCACTTAGTGATGAGAGACAAGCACAGAGATCTTGGTGCCCTGGGTGCAACTCTCAGTTCCTCTCGGAGAGGAAATTTGCTTGTGGAGGAAGGTTCCTCCTCCCCAGTTTGAGCTTTTCCGTGGCATATGGGTAGGTAGGAAGAGTTTGCCAAACGTGTGAGAGTTACATAAAACATGCAACATCTGACAGATACAGAAAGGGTTGTAATAAATGATTCCTTGCACTCCTTCTCCAGAAAAGCTAAACAAGGGTAATGCAAAGACCAATAGATTTTAGTTTGTGAGTTCCTTTCTTCTCCTGTGGAACCTCTGGGTGTGGGTGTGGGCTAACAGTGGCTGGATCTGCTGGAGAGCTTTCTGCTAGGCCAGTACTGTGGTACTTCGACTCACAGTGTTGGTTTTGTTTTGCTATTAATACTTGTGTATAAGTAGAAGATTGTTTCCCATATCTCATCTCCATTTCCAGTTCTGCATCTGCTGTAACTCAGAGATGCTACAGGCTGCGTGAAGTTCTCAGATTTTTTTTGGTCTCCTTTCTCCCCTTTCTGTCTCTCCATTTTTAAAGCTGTACTAGTTTTCTGAAGGATAAAGTGAAGTTAAAAAAAGAAGTGGAGTTGTATCTAGGAGCTGGGGATTATTTTGCTTTACTGGAAATACTTAGCCAAGTTGTTGGTTTGGAAATATTTTCATGGGAACTGCTTGAGCTAAAAGTTACTGAGACAAAATTCCACAAAAATAACTGTGAACTGCAGTTTATAACAAAGTCATTGTTGGCAGCCTTCGGTTTAAAAACTTCCCGTAGCTGCAAGAAAGGAGGAATGGATCAAAGTGATCTGGATTTTTTTTGTTTTGGCAATTAAAAAAAATAAAGCAGTGAACATTTGGATTTGAACCCCAGTGTGACTAGTTGGTTTCCATTCAGTTTTCAGCCTGTATCCTTACTGAGCATGACAGGGAGGAGCAGAGAGTTTGGGAAGAGACATTTTTTTTTTTTTCTATTTAAAATTGGTTCCGCAGGATGGAAATTTGGCAACAGGCTTGGAAACAAAGCAAATCTGCTTCTGTAGTGAAACCAAGAAGGAAGCTTGAATAAAGAGAAAGTTTAATGATGAAGCCACAGTTGAAATTTTTCTTTGCTTTGCTTTCTTGGTCTTTTTAGCTTGTTGATGAACTAGTTGCTGGGTGTGAGGTGCAGGGTCAGTGGAGGATGCCAGCACTCGTCTCGTGTCCTGTGCTCTTCAGAGCTTCTGGCCACTGTTCACACAAACGAGCCAGTCACAGAGTCTGGAAGTGGTGAACCAGAGAAGCTGAAGGTGTTAGAGACACGTCAGGGCAGAACTTTCATGGGAGGAGGCACTGCAGGTCTCAGACATAAGTTTAAGGGCGGGCTATGGGTACTGTTAGGGCAGGAACACAGGGGAGTAGGTGAGCCCAGCTTCCTACACGTCATTGTCAGATCTTTCCAGAATTCAGGTGGGTGTACCCGTGCTCTCTGGGGTGTGCTAGCAGGATGCAGCTAGGATGGGAGGCTGCAAAGACACAATTCTCTGCACCATTAACTTAATGGTCAGCAAAAATGAACCTGCAGAGGGATGGAAATTAGTCTATTAATTTGGTAAAGAATAGTAGAAGTTTGCCTAAGATTGAGGGGAAAACCTGGGGGAATCTCAAAGTTTTTAAAATATTTGGTTACTTTTTGTTCCTAGGATCAAAAAATGTAAAAAAAAAAAAAATAATAAAGGCTTGTCTTCACTGAAGTTACAAGAGGAGAAATTGTTATTGTGCCTGTACTGCTTCTTGGAGCCATATATGGAACCTTAAATTCCCTGGCTGTTTGGCTTCAAAATAAGCAAATACTTCTCTGTCTTTTCTTTCTTTCTTTCTTTCTTTTTTTAAAGGCAGAAAATTACATTCCTTTGCTCCCTAACATCTTGTCTTCAAAGCTGCAGAAATCATCTATTGCAAGGATAAAATCTGCTTCCTAACACAATATTTGCAAAGGTGTTACTCACCTGAATGGATACAAACTGCAGTGAGAGCCAATTTCCCTTCCACAAAGGGAAATGCCACTTTTCAAAGTCACTGAAGCCCTTTGAGGGAGTGAACATGTAAGTGAATAAAAAAGATCTGGATGGTGTTCAGAGGTCTTGGCAACATTCTTTACCAGAAGGAAGCCAAGCAGCTGTGTGTGGAAAAAAAAGACATGTTGTGGACTAATATTTGAGTAAAAGATAGGAAGAATAAGGTGGGAATGTCAGGGGTTAGGGCTGAGGCAGCCCCTAAACAAATGACACACTCTCTGTTAACCCCTCTGCCTTTCCAAAGGATAGGAGAAAGGGAATAAGGGACAGAGACTAATGAATTGGGAAAGAAAACTAAAAGAGCTTTAATGAAAATAATAACAGTAAAATGAAACATATACAAACCAAATATCAAACTCATCTCCCACTGGTGGCAGTTATGTCACTGTCACCACTGGTGCTGTGGGCAGGCTCTGGGGAAGTCCCAGCCTGGGCTCAGCAGCAGATGGGAACTGGAGTCAGGAGCTCGACTCTGGAACTGGATTCAGGGACACATTGATCAGGATCAAAGGCAAAACAGACAGAGTCCTCCTCGGATACTGGCCATTAAAGAAGAGGCTTGACCATTGAGATCCCTCAGCTGTGTACTGAATATGATGTAGACGGGATGGAATCTACATCATCCCTTGTTGGTCACTTTGGGGTCACCTCTGCTGGCTGCTCCTCCCCTCAGGTGCCACCTTTTACTTTCTGCACCCCAACAAGGGGCACAGGATTTCACAGTGACCTTGTTCTGCCCAGGATCAGTGATGAGCAAGAGCCTTTGTGGGCACCCCAGCCCTTGGCAGTGACTCTACACGTGGAGCGTTGTCACTGCTGGCAGCAGAGACTGCCTGTGAAAATCTGCTGTTACCTTCAGACAGTGCCCTGGCCTGGGAGGGACTGAGCTGGGAAGGGAAATCACTGAACAGAGTTAGCTCTGGTCTGACCCAAACCAGGACAAGGAACAAGTCACCAGTGCACTTGGTGTATTTGACATGTGAAAAATACCCTGGAAAAGGGTCTCGTTGATGAAGTGAGAGCGTTTGCTGGTGATACCAACTTATTCATGGTGGTGAGGATAAAGTGAACCATGAATTGGAGGAGTGTCTGTCATGGCTGTGTGATTGAGGAGTAGAAGAGCAGGTAAAATTCAATGCAGATAAATAGAAAATTATCTGCATTGGGAAAAATAACTGTAATTCTACAAAAACATGATGAGCTTTGAGCTGTTACCATGAGTGAGTCAGTTACCAGGTCATTATAAACCAGCAGTGTAAAACAGGAACTCTGCTCTACACTGAGCAGAAAAACAAATCAAATGCTAGGAGATATTAATAGAGGAATAGAGAATTAAACAGCATCCTGCAGTTCAGGTTCCCTCAGCTCAGAAACAGTACACTAGGATGGGGGAAATGTGGAGAAAGCATCAGTCTTAAGGGATATGGAAAGGCTTATGTAGAAAGAGAACTCTTTATCCTGGAAAGAAGAGACATTGGGGGATATTCTTGAGGTCTGCAGTATTGTGAGTGATGGGGAGTGGCTGCACAGGTTTAATTGTTGGTGGTCTCTTCCAACACAAGTCCTAAGAAGTATCAAGAACGAGTAAGTGAACAGAAGAGGGGTGAGTCTTCCTAAAGCACTGTGCCGAGGAATATTGTGTTTGCTGAAAGTTTGCTTGGGTTCACTTTCTGGCACTACATGCCCCCCGAAACTCTGTGGGTTGTTTTTTTGTTTTTTTTTTTTTTTTCTATAATTGTGTGTGATGTAATTGGTAGGGGCGCTTTGAAACATCAGTATTTTCTGTGGTCTTCTGCAGTTTTGTGCATTTCCCAGAGTACGTAACTATCACAAGCCTATAGTGATAAATGAGATAAGCTCATTTAGCTGAATTAAGTGGTCTCCCTATACGTTTAAAATTCATGGAATCCTTTTTTAATGTGTGAGGAAGCCTTTTTGCTTGTTCTTTCTTAGCCTGCCAGATTTGTGAATGACTTATGAGGTTATAGTACCTTTACTTAGATTTTTAAAAAGCAGTCTTGGATTTAGTTTCTGGTAAATATCTCCACTATTCTCTTTGTCCCTAGAAAATAAATAATTCTCTGGGCATGTTTGAGAACTTCAGTTGTACACGTAGGAGAAACAGTCCAAGTTCCAGTGGTGTGGGTTTGTTGGCAGCCCTGGATTCTCACTAAGTCATTGTGCCTCTTCAGGCACACATATTGTCTTTAAAGGTGGTGAAATTCTCCTCCAGCATGGCAGGTTCCTTCTCAGTTCATTGCCAGCTTCTTAAGTGCTCCTCCTTTAACTGCTGTGATTGAAATACTGGGTTCCAGGTTTGGTGCAAAAAAGCTGTTGTTCATGGGAAGAAAGCTAGGGCCTCTCTGCCTCAGTATCTTCATCTTAGCCACAGGCCACGGTGGTCTTGGAGATACCTTTCCCAGTTTTGGAACTCATGCTGTGTGTTGCTGAAACATCAGGTCTTCCATGGAAAGCAGAGGACTAGTGACAATGCCAAAAATCTTTTAGCTGCAACTCCCCACACCTCCCCGAGCTGGGTGAGCTCAGTTCCCTTCTTCCCAAGAGCACTCACCTCAGGAGCACCACACATTATATCCACGTTCCAAGTGCTTGCACTTGCCTGTGTTTTGTGCATGATTCTTTTCCTTCCCCCCTGTGCCTGCCCCGTGTTCTGAACCTTTGCTTGAAGAGTTAGCAGTCATTATATCCACGTTCCAAGTGCTTGCACTTGCCTGTGTTTTGTGCATGATTCTTTTCCTTCCCCCTTCCATCCCCTGTGCCTGCCCTGTGTTCTGAACCTTTGCTCGAGGAGTTACCAGTCAGCCTTGGCAGCCTCACCAGGGAACCACGGGCTGGCCTCGGCTGCCACGTCCTGGCCCCTTCTGCTCTGTCTGGTCTGGGGATTTCCGTGTCCTGGGCCAGCTGGAGAGCTGGAATGGGCAGGGATGAGCCTCAGTTCCTCCCTGAACCCCAGTGAAGGGTGTGGTGTTGTACCTCCTGACTGCCAGGTGTGGCTCCTCACAGCATGAGGAGACCTTCCTCCATTTACTGTCTCTTTTAGGAATTTTCTCTCTCTTATAGCGTTATTTGTCTGTGAAAAGGGCCAATACTCTGTTTGGTTATGCAGGATGTGGTACTTGTGTGTGATGGACTTGTGTGTGTCGTGCTTTGTTGCTGAAATGAGAGACAAATCTCAAGATGGTCCTGAAGAGAGTGGAGTAGGAAGCATGAATACCAAAGTTTAATGGGAGCCCAGGTTTCCTGATGGTAACTTGTTGTGCTAACAGCAGATTCATTTGTTTCCTAATTAATCAGAAAGAG
>NW_008583396.1:0-6164 GCF_000691845.1 Merops nubicus | reverse complement strand
AAAGAGTGTTCTTTTTATTTCAGCCATCTGGTGGAGAGCATGTTGTTTAGCTTCTTGCTACTGCAAATTGGAGCTACACAGGAAAAAGGATGTTTCAACTTCTGTTTTTGGCTTGTTTTTCTAGGTTGAGTCAGTAAAGAGCGTGTTAAAACATACAGTACTCGGTTACAAAGTTCATCTCTCAAGGACTGCAAAAATTCAACTTAAATTGACTTCTCTGAAAAGACAAGATGATGATATTGATGGTTTAATTGCTTATTATTCCTTGTTTTATTCTGTGAGATGAATTGTCAAAAGCAAAACTTCCTTAGTGAACTGCAGCACCATTCCAGGGTACCGAATTTGTTACCGCTTTGTGGAGAACGTTCAGTTTTACATTTCTTCCTCGGATTAATGTCAAAACCATATTGCCTGTCACACAATTTGTCGTTGAGTGTGCTATTAGCTTGCTGACTCCTCACAAGGATCATAAAACATCACATTTTTTTTTCCCTCCAGAAGTCCCTTTCGTGCAGCCTTTCTTTGGAAGCTATATTGTTCGTGTGGAATATTTTCCAAGGAGCAGTCTGTCCCTATGCGATGTTTACTGTATTTTTGCCTTGCAGCCAGCAGATTTTAGTACAAACTTGCCTGGGGGTGGCCTTGTCCTATTTTCCTCTTAGATGGTTCTGGCATTTATAGAGCTTGGGAGATCGTGCTTCCGAATTTTCCAGTCTGAAGAGCTCGAGCCAAAACAGCAGGGGAGACAGCAAACCTGTACGTTGTTTGGCTTGCGGCAGCTGGGCCTGTTTTTCCTTTGACCTAAAGCAATGGCAGATTTTCTTGGGTTGCATGTGGAGGAGGGGGAAGTGTCGAAGAGGGAAGATACATGAGGAAAACTGCTTTATCCCTGTGCTTGGAAAAAGCAAACCTTTTCTTTTTTATTAACCCCTACCATCCCTCTTTTTGCACCCCTAAGAAAGTTAACTCGATAACCTCCAAGCCCCTTCTACGTTACACACAGAGATTTTTGATTGAGTTGGTTTGTGAATATTGATTATTAATGAGAAACTGTGATTTATTTTAACACTGCATTAACGTGTTGAGCAACAAACTCTTTTTATGTTGTAGCACTCACAGAGAGGATTTTATATTAGAGGACTGGCTCCTTGGCAGATTTTAGTGAGATTTGATGATTCCCACCAACCTGCGTTCTCTCCCTTATGTCTCGGTCAGTGAAAGAAACTCTTGCCAGTTAGGGCTCAGAATCTCTGCTGGGGAATGATCTTTAATGACCGAATGTGGGAAAATTTGAAATACCCACAGATGGGTGGCTCAGAGAACATAACAGCTCTTCCAGTTTGGCCCCGTGCTCAGAGAGCCTTTGTTGTCTGTAAACACTGTCTCCCCAGTCATCCCCTCTAAATGAGGTTTCCTGTGGAAATAAACTTCACTCTTGCTGCCTTTTACATGTTCTGGTCTTACACTTATCATCACCTCTTTCAGTTAGGTTTTGCATTTTTGTAACAGAAAAATGTAATGAATTTATTCCTAGAGGAACGGTTTTGCTTGCATGTGATTGTTGGAATCCTGAGCTAATGAACACCAGGAGAATCTACCTAAAAAGTTTTTGAGAGCAACAGTGAATGTGAGGCTCAGTACATGTTCAAAGTGCAACATAAATTAACATGTGCCGAGGATTTCCAAGGGACTCGTAGTGATTAAACCAAGCTAAAGCCCATCATTTCTTCAAAGGTTGGTAGGATTGCTGCTGGGATCTCTATCTTGTGTGGGACAAAGAGGTGACAGGTCCTGAGCCTTCTCAGCTGAACATGAAGGGAAAGAAAAAAAAACACCTTTCTCCATGTTTTCTCCCTTTAATATTGTTCACTTCATAGTTTTTCCTTACAGATACATGGGGATCTTCATGATGAGTGTTGTAGGAGAGACTGTGGTTGCTGCTGTAGTTCTGGCAAGAGACGACAGTGCAGAAGCCACGTAGCTGCTCCTCCTGTGAGGAAGCTGTTTACCAGCCTCAGAGCACAAACGCTCATCCAGAGTGAGAATTTTCTTAATTGGCAACTGGGATAAATTTCCCCCCCCTCCTCTTGTCCCTGTCTGCAGCTCTCTGAGTCAGCCAGTGATACACCCAAATCATGTTTCATCCTAAAGGGAAGATTATCTGGACCTGCAGATGGATGGAAGGAGCAAGGGAAACGTTGGAGCAGACACACATTAGTCTAAAGATTTCCCACTGGGATAAGAAGGGTCAGCAGAGTTGATGCTGTAGAACCAGCATCTCCAGTGTCTCTTGGCCGAGCAATGCCTCAGGAGTGGGCCAGGGAAGGAGCTGAGCCTTTCAAAAAAATGTACTGGCTTCAAAATATGATGGCTTCAGAAGAGTTTGGTGTATTATGCCTACATATAATCTCCATTCTGTAATTTAGTAATCTGTTCTGAGGGGATAGTTTATCTCATTTTTCTTGGACAATCACGTCTTTTCAGTACTGGTTTTCTTTGTCTCATGTGAACTTTTCCTGCTTTTTACTGCCCTTTGTTCTACAAATCCCAATGAGCTGTAGTGTAGGTTTCACATCTTCCCCTTTTTTCAATGATTGTCCAAACTCTGGGGGCAAAACATGGACAAAAGACCCTCAGACTTCTGCAAATGTTCTCTCTTGGACTTTAGTGCTGTTCCTCATCTCACCTTTGTCACTCTATGTAATAATTGCTATCATTTATAATTTGATATTTAATACTATTGCCTTTAGGAATAGATTTTCTTCCCATGTTAAACTTACTCAAGGAGACTGCAATCAGGACTTACTAATTTCTCTCTTCTTTCCGTGTTCTCAAGAACATCTTCCTTAAGTAGCAGATCTGGTAGATTGTTGGCTGGTGTTAATTGCTGCACAACCAAGTGCCCTTGAAAGTCAGTTATGTAAATGAGCAGCCTTGAACTGGCCATGAGAACAATGCTGGCTTGAGTTTTAATTTAATAATTGAAGAACTGGAACATAAAATGGTTCTTTAAATCTAAAATAGGATAGAGTCATATTCTTTATTAGACAAATTCTAATTGCAGGAGCTGTGATACAGATCAGCAGTTTAACATCCAGTTTCGGCGATCACTTTGCACGCAGGTGAGCACTTCAGAGACAGTTATTACTAGGAGGAAGCCTTGCTTTTGGTTGCCTTAGGTATTTTTAGATGTGTGTTTTAAAAGAAATTGCTAATTTATTGTGGCTTTAAAACACCAAGTAGAGCCTTTCTTGAAATACATCCCTCATGTCTGTTTTTTTTTTACTTTAAGTTAAAAAAGTTGTGTGTTGTTCTGTAAATTTCCTCGTGTTATTCCTGAAGATGCATCATACCTGGAGCTCTTGGCTTATTAAAAAATACACGAGTTCTGGACAACAATGGACAGGTAGACCATCCAGAGCATTGTTTTGTCCATTTGGCTAAAGGTTACTTATCATTAAATACAGAATATGGAACAATTGGTGGATGCAAAGTTATTTGCAAATACAGGCTTGGCAGACCTCCTCTGGAATTCGGAGAGGGTTTTCCAGCTCGACTTAGTCATTTTTTCCCAAATGTCTTGGCATAACTGATCACTCAGGAGTGACATATGGTAGAAACATGCTCTAAGGGACAAGTCTCCCGGATGGCGCACAGCACCACACAAGATAGACAGATGGTGGCTTATTCAACCTTGGAAAAAGTTTAATCCTACATATTGGCACGGCGGCCTGGGTACTGGGAGAGAGGCACACACAAGCCTGTGAGATCTGAGGCAGAGCTTTTGTGAGTTTGCTTGCTTTTACTGAAAGAACTAGGAAGACTGAGCTGATATTACACAGCACAGGTATCTGCAGAGTGATGTGTTCAGTGTGCTCTCCAGACAAAGGGACGTTCCCTGGAGAAGTGGAAATCCCAGAGTTAGCAGAACACCACAGGGAATGAAGTTTGCTGAACTTTTTGCAGCTGTTTCTAGACTAAAACATGTTTATTTGAGAAAGCTGTTGACTACTTAGCGTGCCCATCGATAGCTGGTGATTAATTGGAGTGTCTAATAACAGAAAGGATATTTTATGTTTTTCATGGTTTTTCTTGCATTGCAGGAGTTGCTGTTGGTTTTGTGAAATGTGTTAGCACTTCACAGCAGCTGTAAACTTTCTCATAGGGAGGATTGAACAAGAAGTTACAGATTCCCTGGTGCTAAATTTAAATTTGTAGCAGAAAATTCTACATTCATTTTTTAAAAAAAAAAGATACAGAACATCAGGCTTTCACTTCAGTATCTTTGTGTTTAAGACAATGAAGAGAGAGATGGAATATCTGACGTGGAAAAAGTGAATCCTTGGTGTGCCTTGTTGAGACACCTAGGGAAGAACTAAACCTGCTTTGAATTCTTTTTGGAAACCCAGTAGTGATTGATTGATTAATCTTCTGGAGTCAGTGCTCTGCTCTGTAAGGATTTGGAAAATACCAGCCTACTGAGAATGTGAAGGATTGCCTGCCAAACTTTTTTTTCTCCACTTTTTTTCTTAGATCACACTCAATATTCACAGCTAGAAGGAAAAGGAAGAATCTCCTGACTCTCTGGACTTCAAGGATATCATTATGCTGTATTGGATGAGTTTAAACTAGCCAAGACTTCTTCTTGGAACACTTCCAGAAAGGTAAATGTAATTCAAACAAAGCAATCTTTTGCCAGTAGAGGAATACTGGTTGAAGAGATCTCATATCAGTAACATTTCAGCTGTGCAGTACCACAACATCATCATCTTTTTGACACATACTTTATAGCAATTACATATGTGTCTGTGTTGGATGTGTGTGTGTGTATAGATATACATCCATGTACGAAGCTATAGCTAAACCTTACAAGAACATTTCAGCTGTGCAGTACCACAACATCATCATCTTTTTGACACATACTTTATAGCAATTACATGTGTGTCTGTGTTGGATGTGTGTGTATAGATATATATCCATGTGTGAAGCTATAGCTAAGCCTTACAAGTAATTTTTAGCTGTTGGGAGATTTTTAATTGTTAGCCTTGGTATTTTTTGTGGAAATCTATCGGTTTCAAGGAATTCTGTTCAGTGAGAGAGGTGAGGGAGGAAAAGGGAGAGGGAGAAAAGTGATGTGCTCAGAGTGAGTAGCCAGCATATTGGTAATTATTTGCCTGGATGTGGAAGACTCAGTTAATGTTTCTGTTCAGCCTAATGAGAAAAATTACTTGAAAATGAGATCCTAGCCACTGAACTATGAAGTCAAATGGCTCATTCAGCACTGAGTGACATGTACTTTTAAATATGGTTTGGTATGAGGGACACAGAGCACTGCAAAGACACAGACTGATTCAATAACCCATTGCTCAGAATATGCATTGAAGAAGAAAGAGATACCAAATTCTTGCTTTCAGCTGTGATGTAAAGACATGTTTACTTTGAGACTGTTAAAAATACACACACACACTCTTCTTGAGGATGTGAATAACTTTCAGGTACTTATTTTCTTGCCACCCTATTCTTTCTAAGGCCTAGAGGAATTACTGCAGAACTAGTGCACTCTTCCCAAATGCTTATTTTTTTTTGTCTACTAGAACTAATAATTATAGGACTTAGTCAATTAAAAAAAAAAAAGATGATTTTGTGCCCAAGTGCACAGTCAGCAAAATATGACAGGCATTACTTTATTCCTTGCCTAGACCCTCCAAGAGTTTCTTGCACACTGCACAGGAGGGGTGAGTGTTTTGGGGGCCCATCCAGCCCCCTCTGACAGAGTCCTGCCTTGCATGCCACGAAGCATGCCTGTGGGCCCTCTAGACATCACTTATTTGTGAGAAAGAAAGCTACAATCTGGTGAGATGATTGAAATTCTGCAGATCCACAGCTGACACCCTTTTGACCCAGATCTGAAGTTCAGACTCGGAAATACTTCAGTCCCTTGAAATTTTAAGTCATGCTTCATAGAATTGCTGTTTTTATAATTTATGGGCTAGGCCTGATCACATAATTGTTGAATCACTGAACGTCAGTGTGTGTGTGAACCAGCCATCTGCTGTCAGGGCTGAGTCTTGGATCTCCATGGCCAGTGACAGTGGAGCTCACTAAACCATGATGGCTCTGTTAGATGGGGATGGGCCAGTGGGCTGCATCAAGAGAAGTGTGGC